>NW_018408447.1:139933-164522 GCF_002113885.1 Mizuhopecten yessoensis
AATTTGACTTACATTTTAGACTCCAGTGACTTCCTTCTACATTGTACATCAGTGCACATTAAGAAAAGTTGTGTAAGTCCATATCTCAGTAACAAAAACTATTATATGGTTAATACTTAAATTAATGATGCAGGTAGGGTTGCTCTACTGAATGCATACATGCATGATGAGGATGCTTAAGCTGACCTTTCATTAAACACTTCAGTACCTTTCTTTTATTTTAAATATAAATGTAACAGGAAAGAGAATAGTGTGCTTCCACCGGGGATCGAACCCTTGATCTCCAGGTTCCTAGTTGGACGCTCTACCACTGAGCTAAAGGGAAATTCCCTCTAGCTCTAAGCTAGGAGGCGACCTTAATCCTAATGTACAATTGAACCCTGCCACACTACTCCAACCTTTTAAAATGTGTTCGCCCTCGGACACCACAACCCATGTTCTAACTCCCTGTCACTACAGGAAGGGCCACAGACACCATTTGTAACAAGAAAGAGAATAGTGTGCTTCCACCGGGGATCGAACCCTCGATCTCCAGGTTCCTAGTCGGACGCTCTACCACTGAGCTAAAGGAATATTCGCTCTAGCTCAAAGCTAGAAGGCGACCTTAATCCTATGTACAATTGAACCCTGCCAAATAAATAAACTTTAACCTTAAAAGGAAACGCTGCATAGATATTAACTTTCAGTGTTGCAAACTAAATATATTTGTTATTTTATTTGAGCAATTAAAGGTTATTTATTTGATTTGAATTATTCTGTTAGAAATATATAACCATTCACAATTGTATAATTTACCACAGAATTAAGTCTGAATTTACTAAATTTTGAAATGGACATCTGCTATGGACTTGTCTATAAAGCAGTGGATATTGATGACAGCACGTTTTTGTTGGGTTTGAAAGTTTGTATGGTTTTGTTTCAATTTAACATTCTTATCAAAAACTCCTGTTTCATTGGTATGGACAAAAACAGATAATGGTTTATTCTGATTGACTCTTAAAATAACTTGTTAGGTGGAAGAAGTTGGTTCATATTCTTCTATCTTTGACCTATGGTAATCTTGCCTCAAAAGCCACTTAAAACTCTTCTCCAAACTTCAGCTAAAATGTATATAAGAATATGACATGCACAGTACAGGTGATAAAGAATTAATTGTAATTGGGGTGGTGGTGGGGTGAGATTGTCATAGGGGGTAAAAGATTGTTAATTAAGTTACTGCAACATTTAACCTACATACTTTTGCTTATTTTTTTTCACTTTTGTTTTAAATGTGGGGAAGAAAAGCTCTACGCTCTGTCAATATTAGACTCGCATTTAGTTTATGTGATTATTTTCTGGACTTAAGCAAGTCTAATTGTTTTTCTTGTGCAGGCCCTTTAAATGTTTCTCGCACTGTCCGAGTCTACATCAATATTGACGGAGTCATTAATATGTTCTTAAACATATATTTAATTTATGCAGTAATGAATATAAGAACCTTAAAAATACAATAGTCATAACGTAAACAAATAGCGACATTGCGTCCGTACGGTGATCCGGATGCGGTTTGGGAGCGGTCCGTGTATATTTAAGACGATCGCAGCGCAGCTTGTCGTCATAATGAGGAAACCTAACGTATTTCAACTGCTGGCTTACTTGTTTACTAGTTGACTAGCTAGCTATTTCTGAATTAAAACTTTGTTTCGAATCTCTGTTTTTACAAAAAAGATGAAAGCTTCAGATCAACCGATAGAATGTACTGAGTATATAACATCACGTAAGTCTGGAATGGATTGAATACTACAAGCTAACACGAAATCCCGATCGGTAAAACTAGCATAGCATGGAATGAACACGCAATAGATTTGTAAACGAGTGCAACAACACAAATGTTCATAGCATGGAAAAAGACACTTATCAACTAGGGAAATAATACAAATGTACATAGAATTAGATTCCAAACCAGAAGTAACTAATTCTATAAAAAATAATTATGGCGGTGATCCCCTTCCATAAGAGTGTCCTTCATTTGCAGCGTTGGACTCTTCCCGACACACCTTACTGATAGTGAGGGTCCTCCTTCTCCTCCTCCTCCTCCTCCTCCTCCCCTCCTCCTCCTCCTCCTCCGTTCAGAATCAGGGAGACTTGAGATCTGATAAAGCTGTTATATACTATAGTCATTATTCTTAAAACCAGAATTTTCCTCTATTTAGATACAGTTGTGGGACCGCACAACGCACCAAAAATAGCGTGCGCACACCGTGCATACATCGTTCACACACCGTCCGCACATCGTCCACACATGGTGCGCACAACTGTGCGATTTAGCAATAGTTCGCCCCGTCGTGCGTTTCTCTCCGCACATCTGTGCGATTTGGTATCATCTGTAGATCAAAATTACGGAATGACAAAAATACGGAAGGCTCGTATGCGATAATGTACACTGTGTATATATCTGTAATTTCTCATCACAATAATTAATATTATTCAATTTAACAATGCGTGTTACACAGTATTAACAGCGACCGTTAGGCTGTCAAGAATGGGTTTGGCTCCAAGGTAACAGAACAGGTAAATAACAATTTTATGAGTGACCGGAGTTTTACCTGACCAGTGCCTGACACACAGAGCTGATATTTGATACCGTTTGACCGTAATGAATAGTATTTGTTATTTGCATTCGTTTGCCTATAGCTCCCCTTCACCTGGATTTTCACATCCCCGGCCTTACCCGACGAGTTACGTAAGTGCCCCAGGCGGGGAGAAAACTACGGTCCAGGTACATGTACAAAGTGGTTATGTTTACCTGTATACGGGATTGTGTTGTCCAATCTCTACTACGTCACACGACACGACACAAACATCAGTTTGCCCGCCTAGTCCGCCGTGCGCTATGGTCAAGCTTTTTATTGATGTGTTTCAAAAATAACATACATTGACAAACGTTCATACACAAAAACCTCTAACACATGCAATTCTAATCCTTATGATACACAAGATAAAACACTAGTGCGATATAGTAGAGAATAGGAAGCCGAGCGACCCACCCAACCTGAAAATAACTGGTAAACCAGACAAGTCAGGAGGTGCACCAGCCCTTCAAGGCCCGAAACTTCAAGTTGCTGGGATTACTCTACCATATCCACGTTACGCTAATCCGCTGACCCTGCCAAAAGCTATATTATTAAAATGTAATATGACCGTCGCGCTGGAAAGGCGGCTAGAAAATGACCAACTTACCCAATACGCTGACACGTATCGCTCGTGCTACATACAAAGCCAATCCGATTGGCTAAGCACTGTCGGCAATATCCGTATCGAACCGATAAGACAAATAATTCCCGCTATTCTTCGAACCGCCGTGTAACTCAAATGTTTGCGCTTAAAAATAAATCTGCACTGCGTTTTCGATCGCACTACCTGCTTAAACAAATAATCCTCAGACTCGAAATCGAACTTGGCAAGATCAGCGTAACGAAGAAGCATAGACAAGGGGCATGCTGAAGTAGTGCCTTACTAACGACAACCTCGTTCCCTTGACGATACTGATCAGTCTTACTCTTTCTAATTTTAATCGAAAAATGATCGTCCCTGATCGAAATATCCGAACAAATCAAAGAAACGAATTCATTAAATCTTATAAACGCGGCGAAACTCAACAAAATCATCGTGAGGTCCCTCACAATCAATAAATCTTTACAGTCTTTGAAAATGTCACATAACTTGATAAGCATCTGTGAAGTCACAGGTTCCTTCTTCTTAACGTGAGCTTTAACAGTTCGTCTTGCTGATTCCACAATATTTCTGACAAAGATATTCTTGGTAGGATCCGTCAATCCGGTGACATCGTGCGCCCATTTGATGGCGTATATGGCCGATTCCGTCACCGCAGTTGAAGCACCGTTGTCTAATAAATGCGTCAAAAATAATGCAATGTGAATTGAGTCGGCCGGCAAAGCCTGAAAACCTTGATCGGTTATGAAACTCTCCCATCTCCTATACAAAGCAAAATACTTCGTGTTGGTACTATCCGCCTTGCATGCCGGAAGTCTGGCCGTCATACTACTGCCTAGCGTATGAAGGTAACTCCCCTCCTCTATTCCGGCCTCCTTGAGCGCCTCTCCAACGTGCTGTTTTAACCTCAGACCTGCAGGAAAAGGAAAACGTATTCATGAATCTCACCTGAACCTGAATGCCAACATTCTGAATTCTAAAGTCTTATGACCAAATATCCCGTTATTACCCCTACCAGCCATTGTCACCTCGTCGTGACCGAATGAAATCCAGTCGACCACGGAACTTGTTAAGCTTGATCTCTCCGTGATTAATTATGGCCAGTAGGGCGCAGATGCCCATTCAGGAATCACCAAAGTGCCCGCGGCACTATCCCGCCTTATCTTTCCCAAAACTTTACAGCCCAAACGAGGAGGGGGAACCATCCAGTTGTTCTCCCCCGACCACACCTGCGAAAAAGCGTCCACTGATTCTGTGCCGCTCCACCAGCATCGCGAATTAAAACGCAAGCATTTTGCGTTGTAATCACACGCGAATCTATCCACTGTATGTGGACCCCAACGCGCCTCACATATTTCAAAAACCCAGGACTGAACCCCAGTCATCGCTGTCCGAACATCTACTAAGAAAATCTGCGCTCGTATTCAACTCCCTAGGGACCCATTGAGTTTGCACCAGCCTTTGCTCCGTCCCGCAAAACTCGTTTATCGCTAATGCTATATCCTGCAAATTTTGTTTTCTACTCCCTGTATGAACAATACTACATGCATTTTTGCTATCCATTACTAGCTTCACCTTCTCCCCCTTTACTGTACTCTTTACCGATAGAAGTACCCGTTTAGCCCCCTCTAACTCTCCCCAAGTAGAGCTACGCGTTGCCTCCGAGGCCTCCCATGAACCCAACACACATTGTCGATCTGCTCGATCATACTGCATATCAGCGTCAACGGGAATGCCTACCAAAGGCTCTCCGTTACACTCACTCTCAGCCAGCGTGTTCGCGGCATATACATAGCCACCATAGCCCGTGTCGGAAGCATCCGTACACACCGTAACGGTATTTGTCCCCGTGACGCAACCGTTTTCCTTCAACCCACTGCCCTTGCAGTTCATGCCCTCTGCATGTGACCTCCAATGTCTAAGCTCACCTATAGCCTCCGAGCCCATCAATACCGGCGCATTCCAACTTGCCTTTGTCAAAACAGTGTTGTACAAACACCGAGTTCTCAACCTTACCTGCCGTCCAAACACACCTTGCATTGAGATGATCTGACCAACAATACCTGCCACCGGCTCATTCCCCGAATACCAATGGAAAATTCAAAGGAAGGTGTTTATATAGGAAATCCTTTGAAGTTTAGTTATAGCCTGTTTCAACTAAGAATGTCAACTCATTTTGTAGATATGATACTAAAGTCAATAATAAAATGGATAGAAAGTTTTTATTCATACATATAATAACTGTAATACACATTTGATACAGCACTAATAAATAGAAAATAATCATTGAATATTGATATTTACATTTTATGAAAAAAAAATAGCATTACATTATATGAAAAAAAAGCATTACATTATATGAAAAATAAAAATTCCTTAATACAAGCCACATTGATACTAATGTCAGCAATAAAATAAAGTTTCTATTCATACATATAACAGTAATACACATTTAATACAGCACTAAAGGATAATTATTAAACATGAATATAAACGGTAAACCACTAAATGAAGCTGAAGTTTCTAGCACAAATCACATTCTCTATATATATCACTTAAGTCTCTAGCACAAAACACTCTATCCCAGATGCAGAAGCTGTGATGCTGAGTCGGCGTAGGTCGTCAGGTCGATAGTTCCAGTCTGATAACGGTCTTTCAGGGTGTCCAGGCGTCTGTCGATGTTGGCGTATCTCTTCTTTCGGGGTTAAGTAGTGCCTCCTGCATCTCTCTGGATCCGGCTGATGTCATTCACGTTCTGTATGTCCTTTAACGTCTGGATGTTGGTGTAGTTGATGGGGTGGGCATGCAGTACTCTTTTCTTCAGTTTTCCGTGCCAAGCTTCTAGATTGTTGGTAGTCCGAGGTCCTTCTGTTGAGAAGTGGTTCCAGGTTGGTCGGTCTCCTTCTACCCATTGCTCTGTGACGTAGCTGTGAAAAGCAGCACGGAATGTGGTATGTCAGCATCATCAGCATCTTCTATGCGGTCTAAGGGGATGAGTGGAAGAACAGCAGCTCGGCGGACAAGTAGTTTGACGTCATCGTTCTCACGGTACAGTGTCTGGAGTCCGGTTGACTTGGCCTTTCGTCAAATACATTGAGTGTAATGGAAAAAACAGCCTTTTATGTTGATTCCAGGGACGACACTGCGGATGGCGTTGTGTGCTGCTACCTCAAAATCGACGAAGGCTGTTGTGGGTCGGAATGGAATCTGGAAGTTTGCCATGTGCTCCTGTAGAAGCGTGAAGAAACGGTTGTAGATAGCCTGGCTCTTTCCGGGAAGTAGTGCATATGCAACTTGGGTCATGATTCCTTCAATCTGTACGTGAATGCTGTAAATCTGGTAAAATATAGTAGGACAGGTGTAGAAGGTGCCGTCACTGAAGATTACATCGGAAACTGCAAGTTCGGCCAGGTTCTCTGATGTAGCGAATGCAATCATTCTGTTGTTCTGTTCACCGTCGTCGAAGAGGAGAAATGGTTCGCCTGTAGATGTTTCTGTCCATCTACCATCCAAGTTGATGTGGTCAAGGTCTTTGGTAGCACACAATAACAGATAAAGTCACACAAGTTCACAAAAATATGAAAATAAGTACAAGTTTTATATGACAATAATTCTAAGAGAAATCACACAAGTCTGAAGGTACAAGTTTAACTAATATCTATGTATCAAAGCACACAATAACAGATAAAGTCACACAAGTTCACACAAATCTGAAAATAAGTACAAGTTTTATATGACAATAATTATAAGAGAAATCACACAAGTCTGAAGGTACAAGTTTAACTAAAACGATGACAAATTCTGAATACAAAATTTATATTCACTGAGTAAAGAAGTTGATGTTTCCAAGTACAGAGCGAAATATGATAGTCCTCCAAAGTGTGCTGCTGTTTTATACATTACCCATTTAACAGCTTGGGATCGGAACTCTAAATATTATTGATTCTTTTGCAATTATTAGCAGCTTAGTTAAAAAAAAAAAAAAANGGTATTATGAATATTATTATTATTATTATTTATTTTTTACTGGCTACATAAACCAGTATTATATCACTGATATTTAATAATATGTATATACGTTTGTGAACTTGTATGAACGTCACGATTGTTGTCATTTTGTAAATAATGTATTATTCATGTACTATCATTGTATCATGCTCTCCAATTTGGAGGAAATAAAGATGACATATCAGAGGAACAGCTTGGGATCGGAACTCTAAATATTAATTATTATTTTGCAATTATTAGCAGCTATTAATTATCTGATTAGTTATCAGAAGTTGATTTACCTGTGCAATTTACCTGTACACTTTACTGCAATGGACTATAACCCACTATCATCACAACTATCCACCTATGTAAACATGTGATTGTAAGCAGAGTTGGTATTCGGGGAAGACCCCCTGCCACCCACCTGGCTTTGAACAATACCTTACCTCTGCCAATCAACGTCAAGGCCTTGTCTAGGCATGTCAATAACCTAGTCATTCTTTCCATGGTGATCCTGACCACGCCCTCCTCGAAAAACCACGTGTAGCCTAGCCACGTGGCATTTTGTGATGGCTCCCAACTACACTTTTGGTCTGCTATGATGAAGCCAAACTGCGTTAAACTATGCTTCACATCCTTACTTACTGCCGCTGCTTTTCCAACCTTGTTGTGTCCTCCTATACCGTCGTCGAGGTACATTACCACGTGGTGACCTTTCGATCGCCAGTATTTCACCCTCTCGTGTGACCTTTGTGAAAATATACCCTGCCGTAGCGATCCGTAACGGTAGCACGTTGAACACAAAATACCGTAACCTACCATCTAATATCCAAGAAAATCCTAGGTACCTTCTGTGCTCCGGCCATATCTTTATATGGTGGTAAGCCGATTTTAAATCAATGTAAATACATGGTCACCTACCTCGAACATGTCCCTGGCTACAGACGCGTCCTCGTATTTAAATCTAAACTGATGTAAACACGGATTTACGTGCCTACAATCTAAAACGAGACGGGGCTTACCTTTCTTGCTGTATGCCACTGTCAATGGATTAACCACTACAGGCTGTTCCGAAACTTCTGTGACAGAACCAATACGAATGAGATTGGTTATCTCACTATCCACAAAACTTTTTGAGGACCTATTGTTGCCCAAAACTCTATCTAATGGCAAAGAATTGAACGCCAACTTATATCCTTGAGGAATGACCTGTAACACGGCCTCGCACGTACCTGCGTTTACCCATACATCAACACTGTCTCTCAACCGACCAATCGGAGAAAGTGGGCGTGTTTCCCAAACACGTGCTGTACTATCGGTGTTTACTACCGAATGTGCCTCTACTACGGACTTTACTATCATTGACTCATCAGCCACATATACATTTTTATCAAACAATAAAAGTGTACTTATCTTTTCATTAGCCTTTCCTGCTGCCGCGGGGATACCCCTCACTGTCGGACATTCCCTCCTCCAATGACCCGGGTTACCACAAGAGAAACAAGTCCCAGGTTTTAACATAGGTGGTCTGTCCATAACAGCCCGCCCGCCTGTTGTCGTGACACGCGTGTCCCATGCGCCCACATCATAAGGATGAAAACGATCCTTCTGGAATCTCCGTGGTTTCTGCTTCTGTGTTTTAGCTTTCCTATTCGCCCTGCTCCTGGCCCTGTTCGTTCTTTTTTCATCGTCGGAATCCGAAGCGATAGGGTTTGTGACGTACTCCTCTACCGTCTTCCAACCCGCGTCAGACGAATCTGCCAATTTTATGAGTTTTTGTCTGTATGCCATTAAATTTATACCTTCGGTAATCTTTTCGTTTGTGTCCCGCGCGTCGCCGGCCTGGTTTGACTGTCGAGCTTCATGCAACTTTGTCACCACCTTGTTGTTAAATTTGTGCTGCTCCTCACAGCTTTTCTTATTGAATTTATAACCATCCACGCACATTATACCCTGCTGGATTTTTGTCAACTGAGTCTCAGAAATGGTTTTCTGAGTGTCTGCAATTTGGGCTTCGAAACGCCCAAACTTGGAAGTCATCAACGTGCCTAATTGAGTTAGAAGCTCGTTTCTGGAAGCTGAAACTTCCGCTCCTACCTGCTGTGTAATCTCGGCTAGAAAATGACCAACGTACCAAATACGCTGACACGTATCGCTCGTGCTACATACAGAGCCAATCCGATTGGCTAAGCACACTCGGCAATATCCGTATCGAACCGATAAGACAAATAATTCCCGCTATTCTCCGAACCGCGGGAATATGTTAGTAATTTTATAGATGTTGCTAGAATATAGAAACATACGTAAACATCAACTGTATCATGTTTTTAAAATAAAATCATATCTATGTTTATTCACTTTGTTTTCAAGGCATTTTGATTTGTTATACAGCTAAGATATGTGGTTGTAAAGTTACGGTTACAGCCTTTAGGGTAATGGACCAACTTGGGTCTTTTTCCAAAAAGTAGGAAAGGCACGTCTAAAAACTTACTTGTTTGTTATCCCAGGCTTATCACCGGGTCGGATAGTGACTATCGTACTGGGTATGGAACTTTTACATGTATTTATTATAACTTTGGTGGCATTATCAACTGCGTCTCATTACATGTAAGAACAATATATAAGCGGGCATTTTCAAGGGTAGTATTTAAGTTTGGAATGTCTGTTGACTTATACCCCAATATTTCTCTTTGATATGATTGGGGTGTATGGGATTGGAAATTTTATTTATAGAAAACAAAAGAAATTGGATTGTAGTCTAGATTGGACAAGGGGTCAAGTACAGTTGTGAGACCGCAAAACGCACCAAAAAAAGCTTGCGCATATCGTGCATAAATCGTGCAAACACCGTCCGCACATCGTCCACACCTGGTGCGCACAACTGTACGATTTATCAATCGTTCGCCCCGTTGTGCGCTTCTCTCCGCACAACCGTTGCAATTTGGTAGAATTTGTAAATCAATATTACGGAATGAAAAAAACATATGAAAGGCTTGTATGTAATAATGCACACTGTACATATAAATTGCTCAAAAAATTAATTATGATTATGTTTAATTTTACAATGCGTGTTACTTAAGCATTGAACTGTTTTTGTATGGTATTTATGATCTATTTGAATGACACAGCTTTGCAAGCAAACAAAATAAGGCGCTAATAAATGCCATACAAAAACAGTTCAATACTTATATTTACGTTTTCTCTGCCTCTTATGTTCTTTTTTAACTTATAATTTATATCTAAAATTAAAAATGCCCGCCTTATCGACAGTCCCCACAATTTCGTTCAATAGTTTGAACAGCGTCTTGTCGCGTGCTGATTGGCAAACAAAGTAGTACTTTGAAATTTTAACAAACACTTCAATTTTATTCCACAATTCAGTATCAATACAATTGCGTGTGATATGTTTATAGGGTGATTTAAGTTAATCAATAGAAATCTGAGCTGAAAGTTAGATTTGAAATTGTTTCGATTTTTCCCCGGAACAAATTTCGCGCATGGATAAATACAGTGAACACCGTAATCCAGTCTTGACCTCCACGAGGGAGTTATTTTTGGAAGTTAAACTAGCAGAGGAAAAGTTCGAATTTGTGAAGAATCCAGAAGTGTATTTATTTGTTGATTGTATGGGAATCTGGCTACAGTCGGTGGTTTCTACAACAGCCTCGTTATTTGACATGTCGTCAGAAACTGTGGCTGCGAGACGCGTGATATTGATAGCGTTTGAAGTGAGTGATCTTGCGACGGAGCACATGGGTACGTTACAAATGTCTGAAATGTTCAGTTATGTGTGCTGTGACTCATATCAGTAGGTCTCTCACATATGTGATAGTAGGTCTATAGAATATGTGTATTTCAGACATTTGTTACGAACCACTGTTGATCAGTGCAGTGTAACAGACGATATTTCTGATAAATTGCATGAGTGTTAAAATTGTTTCCATTGCCGGTATTGGTAATTTCAACCGATGTGCATTTTGTACGATATTGCAGGCCTTGGTCTTGTTTTTGGTGCAATACATTTTTTTTTTTTATTATTTCTTTTTTCTTTTGAACGTTAATTTACAATTACATTGTCAAGTCTCACAATGCCCAACGATATTTCAACAGTCGTCATATTTACATTGGATATTGTAGTTCCGGTCAGTGTTGTATTAATACGCTAAGAATTGTGTCTCGTGCAATCTGATTAAAATCATATGTTATATGGCTTAGTTAACTTCGTACTAAGCCTGAACATCTGAGTGTGCCGCGGTCAGGTTCACGTTCAGACGACCTTTATATTTATAAATACTCATTAAATTTTGACCAATCAGAGACCCTCTTTCAAAAGGGCGCTCGGAGTTGTAACAAATATGGCGGACATTGATGAGAATGACGCGAAAGTTCTGAAGTTATTTGAGATTGATCGTCTGAAACCCGAACAGAAAAATATATTCGAAGCTTTATTAGAGAAGATGATTGTATGGCGGTGTTGACTACGCAATTATTACCCAATGGGTACGTTTTTCCTTGGCGTCGTAGAAACGTCAGTTCCCGCCGCCATAGTTGTTTCGGAAAACTAATCTGTATTGATTGATTGATGGGGATTTACGTCCTTGTTCCGGTTAAAACCGAGCCTAGGACAATAAAAAACAACTAATCTGTTCGATACCCCTCGCTATTTATATATCAACCATGATATTCCGATTCGCTTACAAACTTTTGCCAGCGCGCCTCTGATGGGTTCATCTAAAGGTTACTTGAACGTGACCCTGCCCGCGGCACATTCAGGTGATTTTAATCAGATTGTGTCTCGTGCTGCATGGCAATTAAAGTCCCATCAACGACACAGCTTTCAAAGAGGCTATATAGTGACAATGCCATGCAAATGTAAATATACAGCATTACAGTGACCGTTAGACTGTCAAGAATGTGTCTAGCTCCCAGGTAACAGAACAGGTAAATAACATGTTGATGATTGACCGGAGTTTTACCTGGCCTGTTTCTTACAAGGAGAGCTGATATGTGATACCGTATGATCGTTATGAAAACATAACTGGTCGTTAGGTAAGATGAAAGTTAATGAGGTTATCCCTTTTGACCGTGTGCACGGAATCGGTTCTAAACGCACGAGTAACCATCAAAACGACTTTGGTACCCAGAGGGACAAACCGCGTTCTATTGTTGCGCGCTTTACAATATTCAAAGGTTCGAGAGAGTTAGGAAAGCGGCTCCCAAGACGCTCAAGGGTACCCCTTTTGGAGTATATGAACAGTTCCCAGCGGAGGTGGAGGAGCGCCGTCGAGTCCTCTACCCGTTATTTCGAAGAACAGACTATATGTCAACTATGTGGAGGTGAACCCGCCTCCCCCCGCCCAGCAACGAGGACAGCCACAAGCACAGCCGCAAGCACAGTCCCGGGCCGAGTGGAAAGACAACAAGCGCAGGAGGGTAAGCTCCACACCCAGTAACGGATAGGACAGACAGAGCTGTCGGGGCTCAAAACTCTAGTGTGGAATATTAATGGCGGGCTGGAACAAAAGCTCTCCGACAAGCCTTCCTGAACTATATTAGTACATACGACCCTGTGTGCCTTCACGAGTGCTGGATAGAGAAGGATTTTGACTTTAATATTCCTCTTTTTTCCTGTAAATATGTTAGTCGATCGCTATCCAAGCATAAGCAGAGGGGTGGGGGCATTGCAATCTTCATTAAGGAACGCCTTAGTGCACATGTTAGTATTCATTCTATTCATTTTGATACGTTAGTGTGGATCAAAATAAGTCGTGACTTAACTTCATGTAATTCGGATCTGTTTGTCTGGTGTCTGTATATTCCACCAGATAGATAGATTTTTTACAGGCTATACAATTGTGACATTTTTTACGAACTAGAAAATGAAATCGCTTCTTTTTCTAATTTAGGCAAAGTTATTCTAGTGGGGGATTTCAATAGCAGATGCCGTGATGGTGATGATGTCATAAGGAATGATCATATTAGAACTGATGTAGCGGATAGGCTTTCTGCTATAAGTGAGTACGTGTCGGACGGAGAATTGCCCTTGCGCATCTGTCCTGATAAAAAAATATTAATTCTTTTGGTTCCAAATTGCTACAACTTTGTATAGAAACTGGTCTCCGTATCTTGAATGGACGACACCCGGACGGTTTTTCTAATGGGTATACGTTCTGTAGCCCTACGGACTGAAGCGTCGTTGATTATATTGTAACAACGACAGACATTTTTTCATGTATTACCAAGTTTATTACATGTAGTTTTAACACCTTTTCTGACCACGCGCCTTTGCACTTTGTCAGCAAATGTAAAAACACAAATATGGGAACTGAAATAACAAATTTTGATTCGCATGTTAGTGGTAGCCACAAGTTGTTCCGTTGGAATACTCTTAATTCCAGAGAGAGTCATGATGTATTAGCCAATAGTCTTCATATTTTTGAGAGTCTAGTTGTGGACAATGATTTGACTTTTCTGGTTTTATTTACGTCATCTCTGACCTTATGACCCCGCTCCATTCCACCAATCCTCCCAACGTTGTGAGGCAAGATTTTAGCCAAGGCCCGAAGCAGTCCAACGACAAACCTTGGTTTGATGATAACTGTATATTTTTTGTATAGGCGCTTTATAGCCGGGCTTTGAAAAATTTCAACGATGATCCGTCGAGTGTTAATCATGAGCGGCTTGTTTCTAGTAAGCGGGCTTATAAGGTAACAGAGCGTAGACTGAAACGTTACTACTTGAACGTGCAGTGTGATATGATGGAGTATATCAAAGTTCATAACCCTAAGTTGTTTTACAAGAAATTCAGAAAAGGTTCCAAAATCAAGCCTTATGCCAGTATAGACGATTTTTATCATCATTTCAAAAATTTAACAATTCCTTCTGGTGAAGGATGTGATATACGGGAGAATTAGGGTTCAAGTACTTTATTTTAGGAACTATATTCCGAAATTCTAGAAGAAGAAATAGAGTCAGGTTTTAAGAAGTTGAAAAGAGAAAAAAAGTCATGGCACTGAAGGAATTCTTAACGAGTATCTTATAGAGTTTAAACAGGTTTTTGTTCCTATTTTAGACAAGATGTTCAATGCGATACTGGAGGTCGGTTATTTTCCAAAAAGTGTTATCTAATTCCTTAATTGTCCCTATTTTTTTTTAAAAAAAAGGTGACACGTCAAATCCGGACAACTACCATGAAATAAGTCTGCTTAGTAACATGCTAAAATTATTTGCTTGTGTTTTGAACACCAGATTAGTCCAATGGGCTGACAGTTACAACATAATTACGGATGCCCAGTTTGGTTTTCGCCCTGGCTTAGGTACGGTAGATGCCATTTTTTCCCTTTACTCTATTATCAACAAGTCGCTTTCTAGTAAGAAAAGAGTTTACTGTTGCTTCGTAGACTATAGTAAGGCTTTTGATACGGTAGAGAGATATAAGTTATGATATAAGATTTCTAAACTTGGAGTCAGGGGTAAGCTTTTAAATGTGACCAAATCTTTGTATATCAAAATCAAATCAAGTGTAACCGTAGATAGGAAGTTATCAGATTTTTTCGATAACAATACCGATGTCTTACAAGGGGAAATTGTGTCCTCGATTTTATTTAGTATGTTTGTAAACGACTGTGAGATGGAATTCCTCAACAGTGGTGTTCAACCTTTAGAACTACAAGAGGTGTCGTTATTTTTACTTATGTACGCCGACGATATGGTGCTTTTCTCGGAAAGTGTTGACGGCCTAAAACACATGTTAGATGAATTGTTATTATATACTAGGAGGTGGTCTCTAACAGTTAACATTGAAAAAACAAAAATGGTAGTTTTCAGAAAATCGGCTGTATTACATGCAAATGAAACATGGCAGTATGATGGTGTCACACTTGAGTCTGTAAATTCTTTTTTTTATTTGGGGGTAAAACTCAATTATAATGGTAATTTTAATTTAACGCAGAAACAATTAGCGTTACAGGGTAGGAAAGCTCAGTTTTCTCTTAAAAGATCATGTAAATCTATGTTGTTAAATTTCTGCACACTTGCCACTTTTTGACACATATGTCGGCAGTGTAGCCAACTATGCTTGCGAGGTGTGGTGTTTACACAAAGCGCCTCATATCGAACAACTACATCTAGCCTTTTGTAAGAATATTTTAGGAGTTCGAAAATCTACACCGAACGCAATGATCTATTTCGAACTGGGTAGACATCCTCTTATCATTTCGAGGATAATTAGAATTTTGAAGTACTTGTGTAAACTATTGACTTCTAGCAACTGTATTTTAAATGCATGTTATCAAGATATGTACAATGAGTGTGAATCGAACCCACATTGTAAAAATTGGGTGGCTTCTGTTAAACAAGAACTCTGTTCTATTGGTATGTCGGAGTACTGGCAAGCACAGGGTAGCTTTAATACACATCATTTTTTGGTTTTAGCAAAACAGAGATTGTTAAATATTTTAAAACAAGACTGTGAGACGTTTTTCACCACCTCGTCTAAGTGCAGGGTGTATCAACATATTATTGATCATGCCTGCCCATTCATGTAAAGTTAAAAAAAAGCAATTGTCAAAATACGACTGTCTTCACACAATCTTTTAATAGAAACTGGAAGGCATAGACAAATTCCTAATATCTGTAAAAATGATATAGAAAACGAATTCCACTTCATTCTAAAATGCCCCTCCTTCAGCGAACTACGAAGTAAATATATTAAATTATATTATCGTGTTAACCCTCTGTCTATAAATTAATCAAATTATTATCAACCGGTAATTAACTAACCTGGGTAAGTTCCTATATCATTCCTGTTTACTACGTTCTACTCTGTTGGCTTCTAACTAACCTGGGTAAGTTCCTATACCATGCCTTTTTACTACGTTCTGCTCTGTTGGCTTCTAACTAGCTTGATGCCTTACAGCCTGTGCTGATTTTGAATGTACATTACGAAATTTTCCTTTGAATCGATGAGATGTATATGCTCAAGATGAAATAAAGAATTTGAATTTTTGTTATTTGCATTCGTTTCGGTCTATATCATCCTTTCATCTGGATTTTCACACCTTGCCGAGTTACCTGGTGGGTAAAACTACGATCCAGGTATAGGTACGGGTACAGATTGTTGAGCACAACGCCAGGAATTCGTCTTGTATTGTATTGTGTATTCAACTTGAAGCCCTACGGCTCATAAGCATACACAGCAACGTATAATTGATACATCAGTTATATGAAATACCAAATAATCTTGTACATCGCATATGTATATAGTACCTATAAATGGACAGTATAATTCTTTAAATTATTATAAAGTACAAGATAAATAAATTATCGGAAGATGGACAGCGCTTGTAAAATTACCTCACCTAAGTGTACCGTGACTATCGGAAAACCGTTGAAGTGACAACATTTTTTTTAGCATAATATCAACCGGGGCTCAATAAAGAATATGTTAATTACAGAAACCAAACAAACAGCAGGCATACCATTTGTATACAGTGGTGTAGTCAGGGGATGGACAAAACAATATGTATAAACCTGGAAATAAACAAGTACTCATATGTAATCAGTCAGAGTGAGAACAAACACAATAACCTAAGGTTGGAATCTAGACCGTTCTAACCAACTTGATTGCAGACACTTTCCTAGATTACGCAGCTCTTTTCTGTTACGTACAGATAGCAGCTGGACAAGTTTATATGAAGATGGACGGCTCCAGTAATACTTTTTAATGAACTTTTTACGAATATCAACATGAAGTGGACAAATCAGAACTAAATGGAACTCGTCCTCTACCTGGTTTTGATTACAATAACGACATAACCTATTCGCCCTCGGTATATTGCGATACCGACCTTATAACTGATGCGATGAAAGTCGTAATTTCGAAATAAGTTTAAGATACGCATCTGGAATAGACTTTGTTAGATAAAATTGTAACGTGAAGCTATCCAGCAGGAATTTATACAAATAACATTTGGATGATCTTTCAACAAATTTATTCCTTGTTTGAATAAAAACATCTGTCAAATGCTGCTTGAAACAATGTAAAAATACCCTTTCATTATCAACATAATGAGTTAACCAGACATTATCAAAGCCAGAAAACAGTAATAATGTTCTAACTTGACAACGCCAATTACAGTTTCTTTGATTACATTCCACCATATCTTCATAAACTGACTTAAGAACACAATTGTCACATTTAATTAGTTTCAACCAATATTTGATTATTCGACACTTCTCGATGATATGCAAAGGCAGACGTCCAACTATACCATAACAAATGGCGTACTGTTTTTTACATTCAGAATTCTTTTTCTACTTTGTCCGCAACATTGTAACCCCATGTTTCGCAACCGTAATTAATTAGAATGGAGGAAACATAGACATCAAAAACATTAAGTTTAGATTCTACATTGAGCGACACATTGTTACAAATTCTTAACGCATTACACATACATTTACGACCTTGTTCAGCAATAGTAACTTGAGTTTTTGTAAACTTACCATTAAAGCTGAGCAGTACACCAAGATAATTAAATCTATCAACAATTTCTATTTCATTGCCATTAAAGTAAAAAAAAAATCACGCCAGCTCGTAAATTTACGACATTACGAAATACAACAAATTTTCTCCATATTGACTGTCAATTGCCATTTGTCGTTATATTGTTTTAAGGAGTCTAACATTTTCTGCAATCCAGAGGCAGATTCTGAGAAAAGGACAGTATCATCTGCATACATAGAAGAAACAGAGAAATATCTCTTAAGAATAAAGCGTCACAGGAAGTATTAATAAGTTCATTTTCAAAATCATTCACATACATGGAGTAAAGGAAGGGAGATAACCCCTCCCCTTGCATCAAGCCTCATGAGCACGAACAAAATTCAGACAATTCAGACTTATATCTAGCACAGGACTTTAAACCTTCATATAAAGATTTTTTTTTATTTTTTTTTCTCCGATTCCATTATGAAAAAGTTTCAAAAATAATTTAATTCTATTCACACTATCGAAGGCCTTACGATAGTCAACAAAACAGTAGTAAATCTTACGGTGATTAGAAAGCATTTCTTAATTATACCATGTAAAGCAAAAATAGCATCATTAGTTCCAAAACCAGGTTTAAGTCCGAATTGGGCATCGGAGACGATCTTGTACTCCTTAGACCCATCTAGCAAATAATTTAGATAAACAACTTACCAATGTGATTCCTCTATAATTGTTTGTATCATTGGCATCCCCTTTTTTGAACAAAGGGAAAATGAAACCCTTGGACCATATTGAACGAAAGACGACCATATAAAAAATAACATTAAATAGTATTGAGAGAATAGGAGCAAATGTGTCCTTATGTTTGGCAAAAAAATCAATAAGAGTGTTATCAATTCCAGGAGCTTTACCTAATTTAGCACTTTTTAAAACACTCATTACTTCCTTATCTGTTTTAGGAGAATCTAATTCGTCTTAAATCTTTGAATTGTCGTAGTCTGAAAGATTTGGATTATCTGTAGCATCATCGTGGCCACCACTTACAGCTTTAAAATGTTCGAAAAAGTCTCAAAGATTCAAATGGTTTGTGGGACAGTCCGACTTTTTCTTAACATATTGATAAAAAAGTTTAGGATTTTTTTCTGCGTAAAAAACTTAAACGGTCTCCCTCTGATCTAAAATGTTGACGTTTAACCAGCCTGTCATAGCGCTTATACTTACGCTTGGATTCGACAAGAGACAACCTGTTGCCAGGGGTTCTATCGAAATTAAAAAATAATAAACTGCGTCTAATGCGGCCATGAAGGACGATATCACTGACTTAAAGTGTCGGTCTATGCGCAATAACTTACTCTTCCATGGTATACCTGAAGCGGGTGTCGAAAACTGTGAGGAAGTGGTTAAATTATTTATCAAGAATAAAATGAAAAATTCGATAGATATCCATTTTGACCGTGTTCATCGTATTTGTCCGAAACACCCCGACCAGCATAGCCGTACCAGCGCCGATGACGTCACAGCCCGAAATCCTCGCTCTATTGTTGGTCGGTTTACCATGTTTAAGGAGAGGGAGATCGTGAGGAAACAGGCTCCAAAAACCCTGAAGGGTACACACTTCCGCGTATACGAACAATTTCCCCATGAAGTCGAAGAGCGGCGAAGGCGTCTATATCCTATCATGAGGAAAGCGCGAGGTAAGAACGCCCATGTTCGCCTGGTCCAAGATCGCACGAGTAGGTGCACCCCCCCCCCCCCCCCCCCCCCCCCCCGGAGGGGGGGACAGCAGCGGGGTAAAAGTGCGGACTCTCGTAAGGGTAATAAACGCAGAAGTGTGCCATCCACCCCAACTCATTAGGACGGACATGGGGGAGTATCTAACATAACAGGCCTTAAGTGCCTGGCCTGGAACATAAATGGGGGTCTTGAAATTTGAATGTTATTAGTACATATGACATCGTTTGTCTCCATTAATGTTGGGTAAGCACAGATATTGATGTACAGTTACCAAAATTTACATGAAAATATATTAACCTCTCTCTAGCTAAGAGTAAACAAGGAGGGTGTATCTCAATATTTATAAAGGAATCCTTGAAATCATATGTTAGCATTTGTTCTGTCTCACGACACATTAGTGTGCCTTAAACAAGACAAACATCTGTCTGTGTGTGAGAAAGATGTCTTTATTTGCTCATTAGATATTCCGAGTGTGTCCCGATAGAGTCGTTAACTCTTTTGGTCTGGAGGCAACGCGGGGTCAACTTATATATCACGTGACAAGCCTTGGTTTAACAACCAGTGTAAAAGGTTGTATAGGCGATATAAGAATGCTTTTAAACGATTTAATTATTCCTCACCTCGAGAAAATCATGGCATACTTATTCCATGTAGGAGTTTGTATAAGTCTACTGAGCGAAAGAATAAATCCCTCCGTCTTTAAATTAGTTATATTTCTATCATCTGTGAATACGAAAGAATTGCGTAATTTAGGAAAATTTGTCCATCAAGCAAACATTTTACGAGCAAATTATTTTGTAGTATGTTGTATTAATGGAATGGCCCTGGACATATTTGTTGTAATTAAGTTTAATGCAAAGGTTGTATCTATAAACTGTATCATTTTACGATCAATAAAGAATTACCTGTATACGTGACCGTGTCAATACATGTATTTGTTATTTTACATGTGTCGATTTGGGTCGTTGAAAAATCACCGAAAACATCATTTCTGAATTAAAAAAAATATAGATAGAAAGATCAGCTTATATTTGTAGCTATAAGATAGAAATATATCTAAAAAGCAAGTTTATATTAAACACGAGGCCGTATTCATTGTTGAGCTAATTATCAGTCACAAAAACCACGATTGTTATTGCACAACGTTCGTCCATCGTCCGCAAAAATGTGGGCAAGCAATAATCGTCAAGATTCCAATCGTGCATACATCGTGCATACATCGTGCACTCCGTGCGCAGTACAAATAAGGTCCAAGATGTTTGAAGTATTTTCTGTATAAGGTGTGGCCTCCGTTATGAGTTGGTACACATTGTAACGATATGTTGTATAACTTTAAATCAAGTTTACATGCGAGTCGATCAATTCTTTACCTCAACGGGGATAAAAGTGTCAGGACGGTCATACCGGATTTTGTCAAGATTTTAAATTAAGTAATTGAGGAAAGAATTTATAGTTTCGGAAGTTTGCTTTTGTGGCCTATATTTTGTTCCAATAGATAGTCTGGGATTGTTCTTCCGTCGAGATTTGTCTTCTGACCAAATATGATATAAGATTTAAGGTTTCTGTACAATACGATGAAGAGAGAGAGAGAGCTGTTATTTTCGATGTTATTTATTTATTCGTCTAGGTCAAAGTGTAACAAAAATCCAATGAGAGTAACAAAGAAATACAAAGCAGTAAGATACAAATGATGTTTCCAAGATATTGACAATACCAAACACAAATAATTTAAACAATGAATAAACAACCCAGATGTTATATAAATGAAAGAAGTTGACAACGCTTATTACACGGTAAACGGCACGAATAGTAACCAAAAGTTGACATTAAAACCAAATGCCAGAAGAAAAGAGAAAGCATATAAACAGCATATGTTATCCCGGAAAGATCCGAGTGTCGACGAACGGAGATATTAGACAGGTAGACCGGAGTCGTCGTACTCACTGAGTATGACAGCTCACCGGAGGCGCCATTGTGATTAGAACAACTCCTCTGGGTTTTGTTCACTGTTAGTTTATTCGTTGAGTGTAAAACCAAAAGAACCCTGCAACATTTACAAATGCAAGGGAAATAACTCTTACACGATTACATAACTTTTACCCTTACAAATATAGCATCAAAGATAAGACGATACAAATCACAATTACAACATTTACGAAATACAATCAAATGCAAGATTTGACTCAACAAAAGGAAACTGGACAGTATGCTAAATTCACAGATAGCAGTCTAGCGATATATACTTCACATAACAAACTTACATAAATTAAGCAAATACATTAATTCTATCCCTGTTACACAATATATGGGGAACAATAGCAATGTTACATGTATAGGGTAGAACCTACAGTACTTGGCAGTGAAAGGGAAATGGGAGAGATTTAAAAATATTCAACATCTCTATACAAGCTAGAGAAAACACATGAAATATGGTGACCAAAATAACTAACTGATACGTTTCATAAGACAGGAAGAATTATTAAGAATAAATTGGTTACTCAAACTTTCACAACTATACAAATCTGCAGGTATTTACTTTCTTGGATGATTCATTTTCATTTAACTTTGACAAAATGAAATTTTATCTTAGTAAATTTCCCTGTACTAAAACGACACTAAAGAAAATTTAACCTTTTTTCACTTAATACTGCTGTCTTCCGGTTTACAGATACTGCTTCCGGTTTGCATATGTCATTTCCGGTTTATATCTTTTAAAAGGGAATAGTGTAGTGAAGTATTGATTATATTAATGGTTATATAAAATATGAAATACTCAAAAATAGCATGACTACCTGTGCAACAAGTCATCGCATTGGTTAAATGTTAAAATAATAATATCAGACATAAAGGAAAATGTGAAATGCCTGAAGTGACTCAAATAACTAGTTACATAACAATGAAATGTCATTAGACAATTATTTATCAAGAAGATCTAAAGTTATTAAGCATATATTTCATTCGTACATGAGCAAATTCTACATTTGCAATATATAATATGACTCAGGCATGGCCTGGATAGAGCGAAGCTCGTACACTTGTTGCAATAGTATAAGTATAATCTTTGAATCATAACATTACCCATTTTAATACTTACAAAATGTACCTGTAGTTTTTTTTTATAATATACTTGAATCTGTTGCTGGGCAAAATCTTTCATCCTTGTACTTATGTGTGCTCTGTTTTATAATGATCCACATGCACACCACACTAATATGACGCATCACATATTAGTTTGAAGTTGACTGATTGTACTACAGTACTACTAGAGCATATTGATAGTAATAGAATCATCATTTAGTTCTTTTATTATCCAAGACTACCAGTATATACCCCCTCCCTCTACTCATGTATGTTCATAATAATATGTATTATTATTTTTATCCAAAAGAAACAAATGCCATTTGGAAAAAAACATAGAGTATACAAGATAATGTGAGTTGTAGGCAGAATGTTTAAACAAATGGTTTGAGCTGATATGCCAATCCATGAAGGATGTATCTGTTTTTAATTTAAATTTATTCAGCATGTTAGATACAGCAGGTTAGAGACTGTCACGTCTCCAACCACTTTAAGTATAAAATGAAGATTTTAGATTTTTTTTGAAATAATTAAGATAATCCACGTGAACTGATGAAATTTAAATATTGTGTGTTGTGTTGTGTTCAGTGATGATTGTGTTGATGGCATTGATGTCAGTTTCATGATGGACTTGTTGTTCTTGAGTCAATATTGGTTTTAAATGAGGTTGAGTAAACATAATTGCCATCACCATGTACATTATATGCAGAATAGTTTTGTTTTTGATTAGAAATGGTTGCTGACAGTCGTAATTATGCAATCTGTTAACAAAATTAATAGTGGTGAAAATATAATGTTTCTAATTCTCTTCTTTACTGATATTCATAAAGCAGATTGGCATATCAGCTCAAACCATTTGTTTTAATATCTATCTCTGTCTCTGTTCATCAATATTATGTTCTGTTCCTTTCCTTTCATAGCGCTACACCTAGATATGACATCATCTTCACTATGCTGAAGTAGGTCATCAAATGGTAGAAGTAGAAGAGCAAACTAGTGTGTTCACTTCGTTTAAAGTTTATATTTATCTAAGTATCAATAAAGATATTTTACTGTACAAAACTGTACAGATAATGTTTGTCTTTTTAAGTGATTGTTAATTTGATTGCATTAGATGAAACTAGATTCAATATATTGTACAAGCAGATCAAGCATTGAAATTCCAGTTTTAGTTGTAAAATCTAAAGGTTATATCACAAATTTGGATCAAATAAAATATCAACAGAAACGATCCCCAAATGGAAGAATTTAGAAGACCTGAATATAAAATTGACGTTCTACAATTAATGCAGAAAAACAAGAGTGAAAAATCCGCAATTTGACCCTTTGAAACACCTTACGTTTCCCCTTGATTCTGCTTCACTGGAGCATTGATTGATTGATCGATAGGTTTTACTAGAGAGAAATATTGATAGTTTAATAGATATCTGTAATGTCTCTGATCTCAGCAAAGCTAGTATTGATATGAGTGTAGATACGTTCGCATGTGAACTTAATAATCTTATTTTACCTTTTTGTACTAGTAGTAATAATGTTATACGTAATAATGTGAGAAACTCAGACAGAGTTGATGATAAACCATGGTTTAACGTACATTGTAAACGATTATATAGAGAGTATAAAAACGCCCTTTACACGTTTAATAATTGTAAAAACGATGAAAATCGTATTAGTCTTACTAATAAGAAAAAAATGTATAAAAAGTTGGAATATAAACTTAAAAAAGAATACAAATGCCATCAAGGTAACATGTTAAACTATATGAGAAAACATAATCCTAGGGCATTCTATAAACACTTTAAAAATCGAAAAAAGAATGTAAAAAGTGAACTGAATGCAACCGATTTTTTCGATCATTTCCAAAAGTTAGCTATATCCAGCCCAACCAATAACGATGACGTTAACGATTTTTTGCTTGAACATGACACTAACGGTCCAAATGTTACATTTGAAGAGTTAGACGTTAATATAACAGAGTCTGAGATATTGTGTGCAATAAAGAAATTAAATACAAATAAGGCATGTGGTCCTGATGGCATTTTAAACGAATACATGATTAAATTTAAGACTGTTTTATTGCCATGC
>NW_018408447.1:165744-194899 GCF_002113885.1 Mizuhopecten yessoensis
AAAAAAGTACTATTGTAAAAAACCGAGCATGTTTAAATTAATTCAGTTATTTAACGGACAAAACACAAATGAATTAGCAAAATTGGCCAAATACATTAAAGCTGCAAATTCAAGAAGAGCTTTATTAACATAAGTAGTTATGCTCTCCGAGTGTTTTGTCTCGTCTGTGTATTTATTAGTATTTTCGATATTTGTCAATGTTATGAGAAAGTATATATATATATATATATATCATGTATATGTGTTACACTGATGAGTCGCAAGACTCAAAGTTAATAAAGAACTTGAACTTGAACTTGAACGTCCGCTTCACCACCGAGTAGTTCGGTTATCCAGCAGACTAACTCACTGGAGCAAGACGACCCGTGAACTTTGACCACATCAATGATCGAACCAAGCGACCTCGTCATGGACCCTGCTTCGTACATACTCGGGTATTTCCGTCCTAGTGGGAATGTGTTACGATCGATTATCAATATTTAGATGGAAAATGTGAATGTTTAGAAAGTTGTCAGTATCAAATTATCTATTTCCTTTCAAAATTTAAGCTAATTTAATCGACGGTAGTACAGGTTGTCATCTAATCACATTCTTACGCACCCTTCGACGCCATTGGCTTTTGACATTCCTGTAAGCTTTTTAATGACCATGCCAATCATTTCTCTTTTCGATACAAAAGGAAAGAAATCATGGAAATAAACATGAATATGGTCACTATTTTTAAAACAAATTGTATATGTCTGTTCCTAACCAAGTTTCAGTAATAGCTATAATGTCAAAACGAGAGTGGTTAATTAGCACGCTTTCAATTTCATTATGTCCGGATCTGTGATAATTGCAATCATATGCATTTTACAGACGACTTCTTGTATATATATATATCAAATGGAGAGGTTGTGTTATCTAGACCAGGATTAGAATGAATAAAATCACTAATGATGAAGATAAGAAACACAACGAAAAAGTATGTAAGATTTTACTGGGCTCGAATTTAGTATCAACTGAAGTATTGCGGAGTGAACACTTGAAATCTGCGCTACTGTTGTGGTATGTGTTATACCCTAGATGTAACGTTACTGTGGTATGTTCTAAGCCTACGATGTAACGGCCCTGGGGTATGTGGTATGTCCACGATGTAACGGCATTGTGGTATGTGCTATGTCCACGCTGTAACGGCATTGTGGTATGTGCTATGTCCTCGCTGTAACGGCATTGCGGTGTGCTATGTCCACGCTGTAACGGCATTGTGGTATGTGCTAAGCCCACGATGTAACGGTATTGTTGTATGTGCTAGGCCCACGATGTAACGGCACTGTGATATGTGATAAGCCCATGATGTAACGCCATTGTGGTACAGTATGTGATAAGCCCACGATGTAACGACATTGTGGTATGTGCTAAGGCCACGCTGTAACGGCATTGTGGTCTGTGCTAAGCCCACGATGTAAAGCCATTGTGGTCTGTGCTAAGCCCGCGATGTAACGACATTGTGGTATGTGTTATGTCAACGATGTAACAGCATTGTGGTATGTGCTATGTCTGCGATGTAACGGAGTTGTGGTATGTGTTATGTCCACGATGAAACGGCACTGTGATATGTATGTGATATGTCCACGCTGTAACGGCATTGTGGTCTGTGCTAAGCCCACGATATAACGCCATTGTGGTAGAGGATGTACTAAGCCCACGATGTAAAGGCACTGTGGTATGTGCTAAGCCACGATGTAACGGCATGTGGTATGTGCTAGGCCCACGACGTAACGGCACTGTGATATATGCTAAGCCCACGATGTACCGGTATTGTTGTATGTGCTAGGCCCACGATATAACGGCATTGTGGTATTCCACGATGTAACGGCACCGTGATATGTGCTAAGCCCACTATGTAACGGCATTGTGGATGTCCACGATGTAACGGAATTGTGGTATGTGCTATGTCTACGCTGGAACGGCATTGTGGTCTGTGCTAAGCCCACGATATAACGCCATTGTGGTAGAGTATGGACTAAGCCCGCGATGTAACGGCATTGTAGTATATGATAAACCCACGATGTAACGCCATTGTGGTAGAGTATGTACTAAGCCCACGATGTAACGGCATTGTGGTATGTTCTAGGCCCACGATGTAACGGCATTGTGGTATGTGTTATGTCAACGATGTAACGGCATTGTGGTATGTGCTAAGCCCTAGATGTAACGACATTCTGGTATGTGTTATGTCCACGATGTAACGGCGTTGTGGTATGTGATAAGCCCACGATGTTACAGCAGTGTGGTATGTTCTATATCCACGATGTAACGGAAATGTGGTATGTGTTATGTCCACGATGAAACGGCATTGTGGTATGTGCTACATGTATATGCCCACGATGTAACGCCATTGTGGGATGTGCTATATCCACGATGTAACGGCATTGTGGTATGTGCTATGTCCACGATGTAACTACATAGTGGAATTTGCTATGCCCACGATGTAACGGCATTGTAGTCTGTGCTAAGCCCACGATGTTACAGCATTGTGGTATGTGCTATATCCACGATGTAACGGCATTGTGGTATTTGCTACATGTATATGCCCACGATGTAACGCCATTTTGGTATGTGATATGCACACGATGTTATTCCATTGTGGTAAGTGATATGCCTACGATGTTACTGCATTGTGGTATGTGCTATGTCCACGATGTAACGGCATTGTGGTATGTGCTAGGCCCACGATGTAACGGCATTGTGGGATGTGCTATGTCCACGATGTAACTGAATTGTGGTATGTGTTATGTCCACGATGCAACGGCATTGTGGTATGTGATCAGCCCACGATGTAACGGCATTGTGGTATGTGCTATGTCCACGATGTAACGGCATTGTGGTATGTGCTAGGCTCACGATGTAACGGCATTGTGGTATGTGATAAGCCCACGATGTAATGCCATTGTGGTAGAGTATGTGCTAAGCCAACGATGTAACGGCATTGCGGTATGTGCTAGGCCCACGATGCAACGGCATTGTGGTATGTGCTATTTCCATGATGTAACGGCATTGTGGTATGTGTTATGTCCACGATGTAACGGCCCTGTGATATATGCTAAGCCCACGATGTAACAGCATTTTTGTATGTGCTATGTCCACGATGTAACGGCATTGTGGTATGTGATAAGCCCACGATGTAACGGCAATGGGTATGTGCGAAGCCTACGATGTAACAACATTCTGGTATGTGTTATGTCCACGATGTAACGGCACTGTGATATATGCTAAGCCCACGATGTAACAGCATTTTTGTATGTGCTATGTCCACGATGTAACGGCATTGTGGTATGTGCTAAGTCGATGATGTAACGGCATTGTGGTATATGATAAGCCCACGATGTAACGCCATTGTGGTAGAGTATGTGCTAAGCCCACGATATAACGCCATTGTGGTATGTGCTAGGCCCACGATGTAACGGCATTGTGGTATGTGTTATGTCCACGATGTAACGGCATTGTGGTAGGTGTTAAGCCCACGATGTAACGGCATTGTGGTATGTGATAAGCCCACGATTTAACGGCAATGGGTATGTACTAAGCCTACGATGTAACGACATTCTGGTATGTGTTATGTCCACGATGAAACGGCACTGTGATATGTGCTAAGCCCACGATGTAACTGCATTGTGGTATGTGCTAAGCCGATGATGTAACGGCATTGTGGTATGTGATAAGCCCACGATGTAACGGCATTGTGGTACAGTATGTGATAAGCCCACGATGTAACGCCATTGTGGTCTGTGCTATGTCCACGATGTAACTACATATTGGTATTTGCTATGCCCACGATGTAACGGCATTGTAATCTGTGCTAAGCCCACGATGTAACAGCATTGTGGTATGTGCTATGTCCACGATGAAAGGACATTGTGGTATTTGCTAAGCCTATGATGTAACGGCATTGTGGTAAGTGATATGCCTACGATGTTACTGCATTGTGGTATGTGCTATGTCCACGATGTAACGGCATTGTGGTATGTGCTAGGCCCACGATGTAACGGCATTGTGGTATGTGCTATGTCGACGATGTAACGGAATTATGGTATGTGCTAGGCCCACGATGTAACGGCATTGTGGTATGTGATAAGTCCACGATTTAACGCCATTGTGGTAGAGTATGTGCTAAGCCCACGATGTAACGGCATTGTGGTATGTGCTAGGCCCACGATGTACCGGCATTGTGGTATGTGCTATGTCCATGATGTAACGGTATTGTGGTATGTGTTATGTCCACGATGTAACGGCATTGTGGTATGTGCTAGGCCCACGATGTAACGGCATTGTGGTATGTGATAAGCCCACGATGTAACGGCAATGGGTATGTGCTAAGCCTATGATGTAACGACATTCTGGTATGTGTTATGTCCACGATGTAACTGCATTGTGGTATGTGCTAAGCCTATGATGTAACGGCATTGTGGTATGTGATAAACCCACGATGTAACGCCATTGTGGTACAGTATATGATAAGCCCACGATGTAACGCCATTGTGGTCTGTGCTATGTCCAAGATGTAGCTACATACTGGTATTTGCTATGCCCACGATGTAACGGCATTGTAGTCTGTGCTAAGCCCACGATGTTACAGCATTGTGGTATGTGCTATATCCACGATGTAACGGCATTGTGGTATTTGCTATATGCCCACGATGTAACCCCATTTTGGTATGTGATATGCACACGATGTGATTCCATTGTGGTAAGTGATACGCCTACGATGTTACTGCGTTGTGGTATGTGCTATGTCCCCGATGTAACGCCTTGTGGTATTTGCTATGCCCACGATATAACGGCATTTAGGTATTACTATGCCCACGATGTTACAGCATTTAGGTATTGCTATGCCCAGGATGTAGAGGCATTGTGGTATGTTCTATGTCCACGATGTAACGGCATTGTGGTATTTGCTATCCCCACGATTTAACGGCATTGTGGCATGTGATAAGCCCACGATGTAGCGCCATTGTGGTACAGTATGTGATAAGCCCACGATGTAACAGCATTGTGGTATTTGCTATGTCCCCGATGTAACGGCATTGTGTTTTTTTCTATGCCCACGATGTAACGGCATTTAGGTAATGCTATGCCCACGATGTTACGGCATTTAGGTATTGCTATGCCCACGATGTAGAGACATTGTGGTATGTTCTATGTCCACGATGTAATGGCATTTTGGTATTTGCTATGCCCACGATGTAACGGCATTGTGGTATGTGATAAGCCCACGATGTAGCGCAATTGTGGTAGAGTATGTGATAAGCCCAAGATGTAACGGCAATGTGGTTTGTGCTAAGCCCACGATGTAATGGCATTGTGGTATGTGCTACGTCCACGATGTAACGGCATTGTGGTATTTGCTATATGCCAACGATGTAACATCATTGTGGTATATGATATCCACACGATGTGATTCCATTGTGGTAAATGATGTGCCTACGATGTAACGCCATTGTGGTTTGTGCTAAGCCCTAGATGTAACGGCATTGTGTTATGTGCTAAGCCAACGATGTAATGGCATTATGGTATCTGCTATGTGGACGATGTAACGCCATTGTGGTATGTGATATGCACAAAATGTGATTCCATTGTCGTGAATGATATGTCCCCGCTGTAACGGCATTGTGGTATGTGCAAGGCCCGAGATGTAACGGCATTGTGGTATGTGCTAAACCCACGATTTAACGGGGTTGTAGTATTTGCTATGTCCACGCTGTAACGGCATTGTGGTGTGTGCTAAACACACAATGTAACGGCATTGTGGTATGTGCTAAGCCCACGATGCAACAGCAATGGGTATGTGCTAAGCCTACGATGTAACGACATTGTGGTATGTGCTATGTCCACGATGAAACGGCACTATAATATGTGCTAATCCCACGATGTTACGGTATTGTGGTATGTGCTATGTCCACGATGTTACGGCATTGTGGTATGTGCTAAGCCTACGATGTAACGGCATTGTGGTAATTGCTAAGCCCACGATGTAACGACATTGTGGTATGTGCTATGTCCACGATGCAACGGCATTGTGGTATTTGCTGTGCCCACGATGTAACGACATTGTGGTATGTGCTATGTCCACGATGTAACGGTATTTGCTAAGCCTAGGATGTAACGACACTCTGGTATGTGGTATGTCCACGATGTAACGGCACTGTGATATATGCTAAGCCCACGATGTAACGCCATTGCTGGTATGTGTTATGTCCACGATGTAACTGCATTGTGGTGTTTGCTCTGTCCACGATGTAACGGCATTGGGATATTGCTATGCCCACGATGTAACAGCATTGTGGTATGTGCTATGTACACGATGTAACGGTATTTGCTATATGCCCACGATGTAACGCCATTTTGGTATGTGATATGCACAGGATGTGATTCCATTGTGGTAAATGATATGTCCATGATGTAACGGCATTGTGGTAAGTGCTAAGCCCACGATGTAACAGCATTGTGGTATGTGCTATGTCGACGATGTAACGGCATTGTGGTGTGTTCTAAGCCGCCCACGATGTAACGGCATTGGGACATGTGCTAAGCCCACGATTTAACGGCATTGTGTTATTTGCTATATGCCATTGATGTAACGCCATTGTGGTATGTGTTATCTCTACGATGTAACTGCATTGTGGCATGTGATATGTCCACGATGTAACGGCATTGGGGTCTGTGCTAAGCCCACGATGTAACTGCATTGGGGTATGTGCTAGACCCACGATGTAACGGCATTTTGTGAGGTAATGGCATTTTGGCATTTGCTATGCCCACGATGTAACAGCATTGTGGTATGTGCTATGTACACGATGTAACGGTATTTGCTATATGCCCACGATGTAACGCCATTTTGGTATGTGATATGCACAGGATGTGATTCCATTGTGGTAAATGATATGTCCATGATGTAACGGCATTGTGGTATGTAATGGCATTTTGGTATTTGCTATGCCCACGATGTAACGTTACTGTGGTATGTTATAAGCCAATGATGTAACGGCACTGTGGTACTAGCTATGTCCACGATGTAACGGCATTGCGATATGTGCTAAGCCCACGATGTTACGGCATTGTGGGATGTGCTATTTCCACGATGTAACGGCATTGTGATATTTGCTAAGCCCACGATGTAACATGTAACGCCATTGTGGTACATCGTAGGCTGATCACATACCACAATGCCGTTACAACGTGGGCTTAGTACATACTCTACCACAATGGCGTTACATCGTGGTCCGAGCACATACCACAATGCCGTAACATCGGGGACATAGCACATACCACAACGCAGTAACATCGTAGGCGTATCACTTACCACAATGGAATCACATCCTGTGCATATCACATACCAAAATGGCGTTACATCGTGGGCAAATGCCGTTACATCGTAGGCCTAGCACATACCACAATGTAACGGCATTGTGGTATTTGCTAAGCCTATGATGTAACGACATTCTGGTATGTGTTATGTCCACGATATAACGGCATTGTGTTATTTGCTATAGGCCAATGATGTAACGCCATTGTGGTATGTGTTAGGTCTACGATGTAACTGCATTGTGGCATGTGATATGTCCACGATGTAACGGCACTGTGATATATGCTAAGCCCACGATGTAACGGTATTGTGGTATGTGCTAAGCCTACGATGTCACGTCATTTTGGTATGTACTATGTCCACGATGTAACGGCACTGTGATATATGCTAAGCCCACGATGTAACGATATTGTGGTATGTGCTATGTCCACGCTGTAACCATTGTGTTATGTGCTAAGCCAACGATTTAATGGCATTATGGTATCTGCTATGTGGACGATGTAACGCCATTGTGGTAGAGTATGTACTAAGCCCACGTTGTAACGGCATTGTGGTATGTAATGGCATTTTGGTATTTGCTATGCCCACGATATAACGGCATTTAGGTATTACTATGCCCACGATGGTACAGCATTTAGGTATTGCTATGCCCAGGATGTAGAGGCATTGTGGTATGTTCTATGTCCACGATGTAACGGCACTGTGATATATGCTAAGCCCACGATGTAACGGTATTGTGGTATGTGCTATGTCCATGATGCAACGGCATTGTGGTATTTGCTGTGCCCACGATGTAACGCCATTTTGGTATGTGATATGCACAGGATGTGATTCCATTGTGGTAAATGATATGTCCATGATGTAACGGCATTGTGGTGTGTGCTAATCCCACGATGTAACGGCATTGTGTTATTGCTATGCCCACGATGTAGAGGCATTGTGGTATGTTCTATGTCCACGATGTAATGGCATTTTGGTATGTGTTATGTCCACGATATAACGGCATTGAGGTATGTGCTAAGCCCACGATGCAACAGCAATGGGTATGTGCTAAGCCTATGATGTAACGACATTCTGGTATGTGTTATGTCCACGATGTAACTGCATTGTGTTATTGCTATGCCCACGATGTAACAGCATTGTGGTATGTGCTATGTACACGATGTAACGGTATTTGCTATATGCCCACGATGTAACGCCATTGCTGGTATGTGTTATGTCCACGATATAACGGCATTGAGGTATGTGCTAGACCCACGATGTAATGTAACGGCATTGTGGTATATGATAAACCCACGATGTAACGCCATTGTTGAAAAGTATGGGATAAGCCCACGATGAAACGGCATTGTGGTCTGTGCTAAGCCCACGATGTAATGGCATTGTGGTATGTGCTAAGTCCACGATATAACGGCATTGAGGTATGTGCTATGCCCACGATGTGACGGCATTTAGGTATTGCTATGCCCACGATATGGAGCCATTTTGGTATGTCCTATGTCCATGATTTAATGGCATTGTGGTATTTGCTATGCCTGTGGTATGTGTTATGTCTACGATGTAGCTGCATTGTTGTATGTGCTATGTCCACGATGTAACGGCATTGTGGTATGTGATAAGCCCACGATGTAACGCCATCGTGGTACAGTATGGGATAAGCCCACGATGTTACGGCATTGAGGTCTGTGCTAAGCCCACGATGTAACGGCATTGTGGTATGTGCTAGACCCACGATGTAACGGCATTTTGGTATGTGTTATGTCCACGATGTAACGGAATTGTGGTATGTGTTATGTCCACGATGTAACGGCATTGAGGTATGTGCTAAGTGGGATCTTATTTTTTCTCTTCTTTCTTAATATGTCCACGATATAACGGCATTGTGTTATTTGCTATATGCCAATGATGTAACGCCATTGTGGTATGTGATATGCACACGATGTAACGCCATTGTGGTATGTGATGTGCACAAGATGTGATTCCATTGTGGTAAATGATATGTCCATGATGTAACGGCATTGTGGTGTGTGCTAAGCCGCCCACGATGTAACGGCATTGTGATATTTGCTAAGCCCACGATGTAACGGTGTTGTGGTATTTGCTATGTCCACGCTGTAACGGCATTGTGGTATGTGCTAAGCACACAATGTAACGGCATTGTGGTATGTGCTATGCCCACGATGTGACGGCAATGGGTATGTGCTAAGCCTACGATGTAACGACATTGTGGTATGTGTTATGTCCACGATGCAACGGCATTGTGGTATTTGCTATGCCCACAATGAACGACAAAGTGGTATTGCTATGCCCACGATGTTACGGCATTTAGGTATTGCTATGCCCACGATGTTACGGCATTTAGGTATTGCTATGCCCACGATGTAACGGCATTGTGGTATGTCCTATGTCCACGATGTAACGGCATTGTGGTTTTTGATATGTCCACGATGTAACGGCATTGTGGTATGTGCTATGTCCACGATGTAACGGCATTGTGATATGTGCTAAGCCAAAGGTGTAACAGTATATTGGTATGTGATAAGCCCACGATGTAACGCCATTGTGGTACAATATGTGATAAGCCCACGATGTATTGGCATTGTCGTCTGTGCTAAGCCCACGATGTAACGGCATTGTGGTATGAGCTAAGCCCACGATGTAACGTCATTGTGGTATGTGCTTTGTTCACGATGTAACGACAAAGTGGTATTTGTTATGCCCACGATGTAATGGCATTGTGGTATGTGTTAAGCCTACGATGTAACGGCATTGTGTGTGCTATGCCTACGATGTAACGGCATTGTGGTATGTGTTATGCCCACGATGTAACGTTACTATGGTGTGTTCTAAGCCTACGATGTAACGGCACTGTGGTATGTGCTATGTCCACGATGTAACGACATAGTGGTATGTGATTTGCACACGATGTGATTATATTGTGGTACGTGATATGCCTACGATGTGACTGCTTCGTGGTATTTGATATGCCCACACAGTAAAGGTCATACAATGATTGAGTGCGATCACTTACTTTGACGAAAACCAACGATGTAAGGGATAGTATAAAGGTTATGTATTACAACCAGTCAGTGTTGATGTGTGACGTTTCGGTGACGTGTGAGATATGTACTCTGTCACCTTCATCAGACAAATGACCAAACATGTTATGTTCGAAAATGTATAGAATATGTACGAGTTGGTTATATGTAATGATAAGATTTGATTTGAAGAATTAGCATTTCATTTTAATCATTGTACTGTTTTTGTATGGTATTTATGATATATTTGAATGACACAGCTTTATGATTTGCCTGCTTGTGAAGCTCATAGATGCCATTTCATTTTAAGCATTGTACTGTTTTTGTATGGCATCTATGAGCTTATATATAATAGGAAAAATTCGGAAGATGTTTTAATCTGTTATGGTTAGACATGTGCGGTGTAACAGATGATATTTTTGATAAATTCTATGAGTGTTAAACTAGTTTTCATTGGTTATTTCATCCCATGTGCATTTTGTAAGACAGATGTTTGTCTTTCTTTTTTCTTGTAATAAAAGTGTGTTTTTAATGTTTTCTCGATTTGTTTTCGCATTACAATTACATTGTCAAGCCTTACAATGCCCTGCAATATTTCAGCAGTCGTCTTAATTATTTACGTTGGATAAATACGCTACGAATTGTGTTTCTAGTGCATGGCAATGATACAACTTCCATGTCAGCTATCCAGTGACAATGCCATGCAAATGTTTATATTCCTATTTACTGAGCATAGTAAATGTAATTTTATAAATAATATTGCTATGTTTTCATGGAAGAATAATAATCTTCTCGCCCAAAAATATTAAACGAGAGTCAAACGTGACTTCCGTATAGTTTGCATGCTTTTTGGACACATATTACTACTCATTTTGTTGTATACATGTAGTCTTATAACCCTAAACGAAGTTTACTTTGTTCATATAGTGGCGTTGCAGGGCAAATGTTAATATTTGTGGTTTTACGATAACAAAAGTCAGTTCAGCCACTACATATGTATGTCAATACGTAGTGGAATCGTATCTAAAAGCCATAAGTATCCGCTATTTTATACTAGATTACGTTTTTTAGAATCGTTTTCCTTAGCAATTGCTCAACATAATCGACATTTTCTTTGTTAATAATGCAGCTGACACGTAAATTGTACCATGCTTTTGTCATTTCATATAGTATACAATAATTATTCAATAGTATAGTGTATTACCTTGTATTACATTTGAGAAGGTACTGGCAGATATCGCAGGTGTGGGCTACGTTTCAATGCCATTATACGGAGTCCTGTGTTATTGTTATATAACTATCTTTGACATCGGGTAGCCTGTTTCAGAGCCAGTGGAACTTAAAACAGCAGTGTGCTTCACGCTGTTTATCAACAATGTATAACCTGGAAAGGCATTTACAATGACTTATTGATTCTACAATGACAACTGACCTTATCCTGTCGTTGTCGATGAACGGCACAATTACATCACCAGTTTCTGTGCCCATCTATCGATGAACAACACAATTACGTCATCGGTTTCTGTGCCCCTCTATTTATTGTTTACAATGTAGTACAGCCACGGTCCAAAATGATTTAAATGCATCGGGGAAAATATTTCCAAAAGTATTTCGACATTTTCGTTTGTAACATTATTGAATCAAAGCAAAGTGTTTGGTATGGGATATACACACACACACAATGACAATTTTACAGGTTTTTTTGGTACAGTAATAACATAAACCTTCTTAGAAATCATATATAAATCAGATTCTAAAAAAGTAACTTTCTATGGTATCATTAAATGACGAATGTGATTATCATCAATAAATATGAATTATTAACACAATGCGGAACCGACAGCTGTCGCCTGTATGCAGCACATTTATAACCAGTACATGTGTCATCGTCGCCCTACTCCTTTCTGAGCGGTTCTAATCCTCACCACATGTCGGACGACAAAGCACAATAAAGTAATCGGTTAACTGTAAATAAGTCAGTAGGAATAAGATATGGTTGAAACTGGTAAGAGATCATTCCATATGACCCTTTGGGTGTTTAGACAGACAGAAAGGGCTGCTGAAACTAATTATTAAGCTATGTAACTTTACACAACCCTGTATTCCATTTTGTAGATGTTTGCTATTTCTACGTTACTTTTTTGGTTCCTGGTATTATTTCGGTTAGAGTTTTTTTGTGTGCTATATATGGTTTTCTGTTGTACTTTTTATATTTTATACTTGCTTCAAATAGCTATATGTCCTTCCTCAATTGACGAGTTACTCAGATTATATCCATATATTCATTAATCCCATACCGTTTTAATAATATGCTGATTACACTCGGACACCTACGCTTTAAGGTGAGAATTTTTATTTATTTTGATGTCACAATTGATAAAGAGTCTGTAATAAAGCTTTTATCACAAACTTGAATCTTTCAATGTGATCTGAGAATTATCAATCTGTACGCTGATGTTATGCACAGACACACACTCGCATACGTCTTTGCATTATTGTCAGAGTTGTATTGTGACCATAAATCACACATATCAACGATTTAACGATTTACTTCATGGACAAACCATTATAATCAGTATCAAAGGTGACATATATATGTGGGACATTTTGAGTGTTATAAATAGAAAATTATATCCGTATACTGTAGACATTTTACATACGATCAGATTGGACTGAAATGACCTTATATCATGGTGTTATATAACAATCATATGTATCTGTATCAAGTTTAAATATGCATGTTAGACAATGTGATTTTTCAGTTCAGTATATGGTATACTTTTCCGTATCTAGTTTATATAGTTTATCTAGTAGCATGTGTATTTGAAGGGATGGGTTGTAGTTTGGGCCTTCTGGTGTAGAAATTTTCAAAACGTTTTGTCAAAAAGAGGCGATTTTACCCCCTCATATCTCCGAATGGACACTAAGCTGACCTTAATTTCGTGTCATATCATGATGGCATAATCCCAAAGTATGCATATGAAAAAAAATTTTTTATCAATGATAGCCGTTAGAAGGCCGTTAGAAGGTTGCTTTTAAAACAAATTAAATTTATTCGTATTCATGTGACGTAGACATGATTACGTTCTCGCTATATACGCTATGTAAACAACAATACATTACTGTTTAGTTATGTATCAAACGATATTTGATGTTTCCCATTTTCACTAAAATTGCAGCAAGAGTTTGAGATATTCAGTCATACAAGTAAAATATTAGTGGTATTTGTGTAACACAAGTTTTCAAGAAGAAAAACGCCTATAAAACACCTATTTTGAAACACGCCAGTGTAACACCAGTTTACAAAAACGCCAATGTAACACCTTATTTCGAAAAGGCCAAGATAACACCGGTTTTCGGAAACGTAATTGCACGATTTTTTAATCTCAATCCGTACTAAAATCTGAAAACCATTTAAGTAGGCGGATTAGCATCATAACCAAAGAGATGAAAATCCATTCTGTACATTTCCTGGATTTGAGCTATGATACGTCTAGGCATGCCTGCATAGGCCTGTACTAAAGCTTGTCTCCGTTGAGCCTTTCTTTCTGTACTTGATAAAGGGTTGGTATTCATTGCTGCTAAAACAGCCTTTGTGATTCCTTCAACGTTAACACTGTTATTCTTCTGAAATGATGAAAATGGAAACGATACGTTTGTTCTAATGTAGCCCTGCATTTTGAAACCCTCCCACATTTTCATGAAGTAGGCGAGTTTGTTGCTACAACATGCTCGCATCGCGGGGCTGTCAATGGCACTCCACATTGTTTGTATGACCCCTTCCATTGTCTTATTCGGACCAGGTCCATGGAACATCTGTGTCAGTGTTGTTTTTATTTCGTTACTGATGTTCAGCTGTTTAATGATGTATTCAGTATCTCGAGTCAATGTCTCCTGTTGTATAGCATACTGGTATTCAACATCACAGACCCTACACATAGTGTAAACGGGACTCCAATGGCGGTTGATTTTGCTTCCCTGTAGAGCTTTTGTAGTTACACTGTCAACAAAATCTTGAAAGGAAACTTTGTATCCACATTTCCCGGCTTCAGTTATAAAATATCCTTTTCCTAATGATTGCGCAAGTGATCTAGCAGCTTGTACGAATCTTAATAAGTGATATTTGTCTACGAACGCTGAAAATAATCTTGAATAGGGGTCACGAGAAACAACAACCCCCTTTGTCCTCAGTTGCTCATGGCTGGAATGTAATGATTTACTAAGACTGCTGCTTATTCCGTGAATCCTATGCCTTGGAATGCTAAAGGCTTCATAAGCCGGTAAACCCTTTTCTACTATTAAAAACACTATCGCCCAAAATGTACTTCCGGCTTTGGCTACTTTACAAACACTTATATTCAGTTTCATTGACTGAAAGAAAATTGGTTGGGTTTGCTGGTATTTAATTTTGTATTGATCTTTTCGGTCAGTTTGATGACATCCTTTCTGTAAATGTTGGATACGATCTGTCCATGTATCTTTCATTCCTGTACGATAGTCGTTGTATTGAGTCTTCATCTTATCTTGTTTGAATCCGATGTATTTACCTGAAACATCGAAACAAAATAAGCTTTGTTAAATAATCACAAAAATGGGAAGATGGAAAGCAGTTGAAAACTCTGTGAGTTGATAGGGAAAGCACAACAAAGGAAACAGTTTTGCTACATTACTAGGTCATTCCAAAATATGGGTACAGATAGAAAAGTTATCGGTTGCCAATTGAAAGCCAGATGCATTGTTGTTTTTAAATCCCCTTGCATACAAACATGTTTCTTTTCTTGAATATATTGTGACACGAAGAGGTGGGGGAATGTGTTACCAAAACTTCTATTAACAAGCATACACAGTTCTGATTGTTCAATATTTAGTGATTTGGTTAGTTTTGAAACCTTCATTTCAGCAAAACTATTTTTTTAACATAAAATTAATATGATTTACTGGTTAGCAGTTGAAATATCTTAACCTGCATGATTTCCACATCTATGCAGTGTTCACACTCACGTAACAGGTTTCATATTACCTCATGAAATACACATTCTTACAGCTAAATAGGGACAATCGGCAATATTTCTATAAATTTGTAACAGAACTACAGATCGAACAGTTCATTTAATTTGAAAAAAACAGAGGGAAAGATGATGCATATGTATGAGTTTTATATTCTGTCTCACAATGCTTTGTTATTTATACTAGGTCTTCGTAACGATGATTTGTAATCAAGCCCTGTTTATTATAACAAACTGTTAGGTAACGTTTACACGAACTCTTCATATTTTACACGGCATGGTTTTTGAAATAGAGAAAAGATGTGGACAAGAATAATTACCATTCACAAAAAGTTTATGCATGTTTCCTCGGGTATGCCGATGTGATAACAATAAATCATGAACAGTGTAAATCAAGCATTTTATTTACGGTTCAGTGAAAACTTCTTTTTCAAATACTCAAATGTCTTGACAATTGACTAAATATTGGTACATTATAAACAAATGAAGAGGACTTACTGCCCCATGGAACACGGCGGATGAACCAAAATGCGAAAAACAGAAAGGCAACGAATTAGGACTTAGTTATCTCTTCCCCAGAAGTAACCCATTTACAAGGTTTACTGCTACGAAGTTCGTTTCTTGTCGATTAAGTGCAAACATGTTTATCATTGAAAAAGGGTAGCATCATGTAGTTTTGACCATTGGCATCTGCTCATATTCCGAAAGATATTGATGATTAAAAGGAATGCAAGGTCTCACTTTATGGAAATTACTTAACAAACCATTGGTTATATCATCACCATTAGACGATATATACATGATTCGAACTCATCCAGTGCTGTTCTGTCCATAACTGTTGACACCAAATTGAAAGGTAAAATACAATGTACTTATACAACTGAAAACGGCTGCATTGGACGCGAGGAAGACAAGACTATCGAACTTTAAGAGCAAGTCATGGATATCACGTGCTATTTATATTATAGAGACAAATGTTAAGGCTTACTCTCTTGTACATTCCACGATCTTAGCTTTTATCCGATCAATCAATTAGCTTACCAGTCAACCAATATATCTGACAGCACAAATATTACAAAAGATATTCTTCAGAAAACGATAATATATCGGCGAAGTATTTGTGACGCAGAAAACTGAATAAAATGAAGCCATTTTCACACTGGACGTTGACATCATACAAAGGTAAATAGAATTTGAGGATGAATCACATAATATCAATAGAAATGATGCTATCCAAAATTGGAGGTAACGCCAAATATCTATTAACGATATATATGGTTTTCGCTAATCTTCATACTTAGCTAGAACACTAGTGAAGCGCAAATATGGACTATATTCTGCTAACATTCATCGGTATTTAGGGACGTTATTATGTTAGGATTTTTCGCACTTGGAAGGATACTTATGATGATGCAGGCACATCTTAGTTTAATTTAGTTTAAACAGTGTTTTATTCTATAATCAGACAAGGTTGTTATATGCATGTAATTCCACAGGGATTGAACAACAAGCTTAGAGCTGATAGTATTTCCTCTTACAAGGCACGTTTTAATATTCCTGATATTTAATAAATATGAAAATAGATATTGTCATGATTCCGATGAGTAAGCTTGATATAAATCAAAATGTGGAGTAGCCATGGTCAGATATTCACCAATAAGTAGGGTAGTGGTTGTGTGATAACCTTAAATATGTAGTTAAGTTATTAGCAGGATTCAGACTTCAATACTTGTGATATGTTCAAAAGATTAAAATTTAAAACAAATTATGTATTTATGATATAGATAAAATACTCATATTTATTCGCATCTTATTTAAGTATAAAATAAAATAAAAAAACAAGGTTTAAATCTTTACCTGGTACATCGGTAAATTTATGAATATTGATATTAGTATAAATAATATAAATAAATGAACGAATGAGACAACATAATAGCCTTTGCATTTCATTCCATTATGATTGTTTTTATGCCATGTTCATTTTCGAAAACTGTACATTGTTTGTAATATTCGAACATATGCATCCCCTTTTTGAAGATTCATGTTAATGCATATGGGCAGTTTGTACCTACGATTATCATTATCTGTTGTTGTAACTACTGTTGTTGTACATTAGACTGTTTCAAATAATGACTGTTTTAGAATTAAGCGAAACAAACCCTTTAACACCAGTACAAACATTAATATGTATAGACTCACCGTCCTGATAGTAACGTCCAAAGCTGTATAAACAACACATTATAGTCACAGATAGGCCTCCCACGGCAAAACACATGTACCTTACGAGCCCCATGGTCGACACATATATCAGACGGTCATTGGCAGTAAAGGTTTCTTATCTTTGTGAGTACGATAAGACTACCGCTTCACACGCAACCGTTTAACCACCAGTTCAAATCTCATGCAGGACAGATTGCATTTTTCGTGTGACTCGGATCGTAGACTCAAGCTGTTGCATTCTAATCAACATCTAACTTAAGAGCTTACGACTTAAAATTATCGATACCTGTAAAGTGTGCTGGAGTCTGATACAATGATTTGTTACACGGTCTGTGTATCCGTCTTTGCTTTCTACATGTGTTAAACGTATGCTTAATGTGTCAAGAACCAATTCAGTTGTAGCATCATACATCGAATAGCTAACATATATGAAATAAGGTGTATGCTTTACATTATGCATACACTTAATCCCGGTTATTAAGACAAGTGTCATCGTCTTTTCACATAATATTATCTTGATAAGTGATATATGATAGCGATATTTATACGAAATTTAAGAAAAAGGTATATTTATGCAAAAAATAAAATCCCAAAAGGGACAAAAGTCAATCAGAAAAAGAAAGTCAGTGTATTTCAAATATGATCGTTTTAATGAAAAAAATAATGCATACGATTTTTTTCGAAGGAAGAAGTTTATGTGAAGCAAATATGATAAAATCGCAAATTCAAATTTGGGAAAATAAAATATTTTTTCCGGACTTTGAGGTTTAATCAATCCAGAAGCGTGCTATAAATAACAACGAGTTTGGTTTAAGTAAAAGTGAAAATATGGTGAGAGTTAGAAAACTAAAACCGAAATTTAACAATAATAAGTTTGTCAAGATGGCTCTTTTGTGTATCAGTATGCATAACAACTTATACATTTCCTTCAGACACAATTTGTACCACTTCTCGTGCTGTTGGGAACAACTGCCGTGAATAAGGATAGTGAGAGAAGACTTATGTATGTATTATATTTGATCACTGTCCAAGATGTAACTGTTTAAATTTGCTTATATGTACCTTAAGAACGAACAAATTAGTTTATGTAACAGGGTTCAACATTTTCCCAATGACTTCTGTAGGCGTCAAACCAGGAATCTCTGGTTTACTAGTTTAACACCCCACAGAAGGAGCTTAAGAGAAATTCTCTCTCGCCAAGTCGGTAGAAGGTGGCTCGTATTTTGAACCAGGATGACAAACTTCCAAACCGGAAAAAAATTCATTCCCAAGTTTTCCAAGGATCACAAGGACTCTTTTGTGTCAATGGGTATATTTTTCATATATCCTGGGTCGGGTGGCATTTGTAGAAGAGCTATGTCCTGCAACAACTTCAGTGGTATACCACGTTTATGATAGTACGGACATTTTTTGGAGGTTTTTACTTCAAATTTCGTACAATTAATAAACATGGTATAGGGATTGAACGGCGTGTTTTAAATTTTCATGCCGGTATGAACGCAAATCGGTTACGTCCATATTGCATGAAGCCCGCACTTCATGTTTGATAATGCAACAGATTTGCGTTCATACCAGCATGAACATTTTAAAAACGCCGTTCAATCCCTATATTTACATTTTTACTATTTAACAAATATTTAATTATATTTGTTTGTTCTTAAATTATTAAGTACTTTATTACATTTTATGTATGCGTCGTCCTTAAAACGACATAGGCGGAACAGCCCTATTCAGATAAAATTACCGCCAATAATTAGTTGTAGTCATTTGAGCGTTCGACGCATGGGCATTTTATCCGAAGCGAAGCGACAAGACTCTCATTGAACATGGTTAATCTATGATGTTATAAACCACGTGTTACGTCACGAGAGGTTTTGCTATCGTACTCAAATGAAATGCATTTCTGTTGGTAGGATTCATATAGAGGGTTGCAGCGCAAATGTTAATATATCTAAATGAGAATCATTTATATTTTGTTGTGTAATATGAATGTCGATATTTTTGTTTATATTTATTATTGTGCCTTTTTATTTCGTTTTGATTACTTCGGCTTTCAGGACTTGACATTATTTTTATATATGACATACATTTGCATGGAAGGTGTCGTCCATAAAGCAGATAACTTTCACCTTCCGGAACTCCTGGTATTCTTCTTCTTAAACTTTGTCTCGATATACATCTTTACTTTGTTCATTCCTTTCCCCAGTTTTATCGATTTTGAGTTCGAATTACATTTTTTTACACCTCTGTGTTCTTTTCTTCTTCTTTTTCAAGTCAATTACATTATATAGATATATGATCATAAGAGAGGAAATCGTACGTACCTATTTTGATAAAGACATACTTCCCAAGATTTTGGAATTAAGTCCAGAACCGAGACTTGTAACATTTCTCTGGCGTGGGTTGATTCGTCTATGGTTGAAACTACGAATTAAAAAACATGATACTCGAAATACATTAAAACACCCATAAGCAGGGAAATCTGATATATTTTATCAAGAAAAAGTAGCTTTCAAAGTCGTAATAATAGAGTATAATGGTATAGTGTGCGCGTTTTCGTAAAATTATGGAATTATGGAATTCTTATGGGGTTCTAAATTAATACTGCTAAGACCAGGCCCGTAAACACGGATGGTCCGAATATGAAGTCAATAATTGATTTCTCGTATGTAATTTTATTCACGCGTAAATCTCTTTATATCATCAAATATGTCATACATTATATGTACTTGATTTGGCAAATGTCTGCAACACTCTTTTCTGTTCTAGTATGGGAGTATTTAAACAATTTATAACTCGACTGGTCACAACACCTTGCTTCTCAAATTAGACATGGGAATTTGCAACAGGTTTATGATAAAGGCAGTTACTCTGTAGTCTATAGAACCCTTATAATCTGTAAAACGATTTGTTATATATTGAGAATTTTATTTAAACAAGTAAAAGGCAAATTAAAATAAGTAAGAAAGCGTATTACCGTAAATCATATACTGTGGTGAAGTAAGATGGTTGATGAAATTATTTCACTCCGCTACTAACATTATATGTAAATGTATTATATTTAAGTGGAACATTTACGAAAGAACTGTATACCATAACTTGTGAATGAAAAATATTTAACCAAAGTTATAACTCATGCTATTTTGATTAAATATTGTTTTTTTTACAGCAATTATGAATACGGTTAAATTAACTTCCTGTTATCACTTGTCAGCCATGATGAAAGCAAGATATTGTAGAAAAATATTTTACATCATTATTTATTTTGACTGGTTTTAGTTCGGTCCTTAATTTGTACGAAAAACATGTTAATATGTTTACAATTATTTTAAAAAATTTCAACGCATTGGTTTTTACAAAAAACAGCAACAACAAAACAGGAGACATCTTTAAATCGTATCTAGAATAAAGACATTAGGAAATATAGAGGAGGATATTAAAACAGGACATTAGGAATATGAAAGGCATAATGAAATAAAATTCGTTGAAGTTCTTAACATGTTTCTTTGTTTATATAAATCAAGAAGTGAAATGCTGCCTTTCAATAATATCACTTTATCTCATGACCAAAGTGACCAATGGTCAATAGTTACCTCCCCTCTTGTGTCATTTCTGTAGCCAGGTCTTGGTCGAGATTACACACAAGGATTTCATGAAGCCATTTCTAAATGAAAAATATAATGATACTTATAAACATGTATATATAATTGCAGAGGAAAAAGTGTTTAATGTTTATGGCTTTCGGCAGCAGTTTTTAAAAAAACCTTGTATAGAATATTGCATTCTTAAGAGCTACAAATTGGATTAAATAAATGAAGATAACACCATGAATGTGTTACAAATGTTTTAAAATATTGGCTTTTTAATAATCTATCATATGACTTACACATTTTCCGCATCCTGATTGCCAAATCATTGAATTGTACCTTAGGTGTTTTTTTTGTGGTCTCATAGTTCACCTGCAAAGCCGAATATTTCATTATATTTTCCACTATAGCAAAACGGAATTTCAATCAAAACTTTTTTTTAACATCTACTCATTTGATTTCAAGCTTATATCTACCATTTTGAATAATTCATTTTGAATTTGGACACTTAATTGACGATTAATCTAGACTAGAATGTAAATATATTTTGTATGTTGCATCTACAATGTAATTTAAAGGTTCTAGAATGTCAAGCCACTCAAAGCAAAACAAAAGTAGTCCCTTGCAATTTGAATGTATATGGCATGGGCGTTTTTCCCTCTCGCCAAATACATAAACAATAATGTTTCGACCAAGGGCATTATCTTCTTTTGTTCTTTCCTTACCTAAAATTTAGTCATGAATCACATTTCAGATGTAATTCCTGCTAACATGTCATTTAGTAGTGTTGACCTGAACGTACGCGCATGTACATACCCCTTTGTACTGTAGTTCCAGAAATCTGCTCACGGCTTTCCGTCGGTTACCGTCATGCACAATGTTTGTTTCAAGTTTTAGGAAAATATCATTGGTTGTTTGTGGTAGAATATACATATAATATACATTGTTTGCAAGAGTACTGGTATCCAATACACATCAATTCAAATTTAACGATAAAAAATACCAATACACACAAAAAACATTCATTGTTTTGAAAATATACACCTTTGTGACGATAACAACGATACAACTGAAAATGAATCCCACGTCCAATTACATAAGCGCTGAAAGAAAACCAACCTTGATAATGCTAGGTATTTCATCAGTGATATATGAAAATAATATACCTTTTAACTATGTTGTTCGGACTTATATAAGGCAAGGTGATGACAAATGCCATAACAAAACATTGCATGCAAAGCAAAGTGTAATATTGCATATATGTGCGCAGTAAATATAGTACCGTTCAAAACAAAGCATGTTTACATAATCAATTGATAGAAGCGTCATAGTACATTCAATATTTAGATTAATCTACAATGTATGATTCGCAATATTCTATGTATTTCGCGTGTATTCAGTGAAATGTCATAACTCGTAGAAATGTTATCATACTTGGCAATTATATCATCATGATTATAGTAACAGAATATCTCTAACATGCTTCAAACGCAGATACAGTAAAATTGTAAGTAATAATTAAATTAAAGAATCAGAACAATGCATACAAATACAGTCATAAGAACAAGTATCGGATGAGCGCAGTAGTTTGTAAGAAACTGGACACTTGGAGTATTGAAATAAACTTATAATAAAGTTTGTTTTATTGATAGTAACATTTATTGATTCATTATTCATAAAGAAAACCAATGAAAAAGGGGGAACAATAATAAACTCTACCGAAAAGTTATTTGCATTTTATAAATCCATTTGTAAATGGACTAGGAATTAACAACAGTTGATTATATTTTGATGGTAATTGTAGATTTTGTGATTATGAATCCATTGATATTATTTACCTTTTATGTAATGAAATATTCCGAATCGTTGAGATACCGATGGCCCATAGAACGAAGCCTGAGTGCCGTCTGTTCTAACTTTAACTACATATCTGTGAAAATAAAACATATTTGTTTAGAAACCAATACGTATAACGCGCTGATTATAGACAGGGCCCACACGCTGTTTATTAAAACATGTAATTAATATCGTTTGGTTGCGGTAAATTTCGTTTGCAAGAAGGAAAGAGAGAGGGCCAGAGACTGATAGATTAATACAGACACATGGATTGACTATTACAGTAACGGTGTCAATGTAAAACATACCAATAATATGAATCATATGTTTACTATTGTCACTACTGTAAAATGTTTGTCTAGGTCCCTTTCAAAAGAAGTATTCAATAATAACACATGTTGCGGTGAAATAATGAGTATTTCAAAGTCAAACGTTCGGAAAAATTAAATAAAAAATAAGAATAGAAAGAAAAAAGAAAAACCTATAGCATCAAACTCAGGAAGTTAACAATGCCAAGTCTACATTTAAACATCGTTGCTTTCCAGGGATTATAAATAAAAAGCACCTACATGAAAACCCAAGGTATGGTTTGCAATGTATATGAAAATAAAAATGAGCAAGTTGTTTTAGCCCCAAAAAAGATAACTACTGCATCATCTGCGGTATAATAAGGGAGATAACTTCAAACAAGTTGAGTAGAAATCATTTTCTGAGCGATCATACTGTTGCTGAGGTAACGTGTACCTTAATACTTGTACACTGTAGTTAAGTGTTCAAACCAAATAAGTCAAAAACTTCAAATTAAATAAAAAATGTCTGGAGCATAAAATGCACAGACTTGAATGTATGCACATGACAGTTATATAAACGTGATGTGATCAATAACAGCTATAACTTTAAATAGAAAACAGCCTTGTGCAATCTGTGACAGCATTAAGATCACTATAAGATGTGTATGAAGTGAAGTTTTGAAAAATCCAACATTAAATAGGAAATAGGACTTGCCTGTAAACGAACACCTTATTATTTGTTTTATCATGATAAAAGAATGTTTAAAAGAGCGTATTGAAGGGGGTTATATTGTAAGTAATTATATTTTATGGTAGTAAAAAGTAAAAATACATTTTAGGATCCCTGTGCCACTGTCAAATAGTGTAACTATATGCATTCAGAACTATTTTCCCGACATGTCGCAGGCTTTTGTAAATGAGGAAAAATTCCCCAACAGCGTTCTCAGTGAATCCAACAACGTTAGAAAAGGACGACCCTTGATCTCCGATCATTTCACTATCGTTAACAATCAAATGAGCTACCCCGTATCATGTGGTACCTTTTACAATTGTCGTCAGTTTTATTCAAAAATGGAATAAAAATACAGTGAAATTCTCTATTGTTGTGCCTGCGCTAGGACAGATCCTACATGGCAAATCACAAACATTCTAGGGCTGAGTACTGAGTTTGTTTTGCATATAAAACTCCACGGTGGGTCTAGACCGGATTTGGTTAAAATCCACCCATTTCTACAGAATGTGAATGATTTCAAAGATATAGTCCAGAGACTGTTATTCGATGTTCTTATATACCGCCTTATCACAACCTAGTCTGTATGTCGAGGTTTAGCTTGTAATCGCATTTATGATCTAAATATTTTTTTGTGATAGTACATCATGATACAATTGTTATTTAATTTTCATGAAATGAACTTATTGTAATTGGTACTCTGGTTATTAACTAAAGTGTAACTTTTAAGGTATATTATTAGTACAAGTTGCTGAAAGTAGCACACGCGCGGATTCATAGCATGTGTTACAATACAACTGTATATGTCGTCTGCTAGATGGGACTGGTCACCGCGTTTCTTATACACATGCCTGGTTCTCAGTCAATAAGCTACGGCGTGAACGAACACTGAGCGATTGATTTGTATTGATTGATGGACTGTGCTTTGCAGTAGATGTGGGGTGATGCTCTATGATATACTTTGTATTGAGTTGACCATGGAATTTTCCTTTTAATTAAGTAGGAGCACTTCTGCAAGCTTACAGTCAAGGATGGCCAGAGAATCTTAACTGATATGACAGACTTTTTTGTTCGGGAACAGTATGCCGTGAAGCCTTAAATATAAACAGCTGCATCTACACAGCGAGCGAAAGGTTGTGAACAACAGTTCATCTCGTTAGGCATCTTACAGTAACAAGGCTGCATGTGCCGAGTAAGATATGTTTTGTGACAAGGGTGACGGTGGTTTGTGTGGTTGCTCTTGCAACGTAAGGCACACATGTTATAAATAGTCACAGTGGATTCAGTTATCAATATTTCCAATTTCTCCGTGCAGGTGGGGCGTAAGAACTGTACCTGCTGCCCCCATTGCATGATCGGAAGAGGCGACTAAATTTGGGATCTTATTTTTTCTCTTCTTTCTTAACAACTTTCTTCTTCCTAATGTCTCCCTTGATAATGCCTCACTTTTGGCCTTTAGTTGAGCGTTCGCCCCTATGTGGAAGGCTTTGGGTTCTGTCCCCTGGCCGAGACATACCGGAGTTTTTAAAAATGGTAGCTTCTACACCTGCTTAACGCTCAGCAATTTCAGAGTGGGACGACTGGTTCGCCCATTGTCAGTATAATGTGACCGGGTTGGGTGTCCTGCTGGGTATTTTTGGCAGTATTTTTCAGTGAGGTAGCACTATAAAGTCGACATCAGGTCCGAGCTATCACAAACACGAACATATTGCAAAACACACGCATACAATACACCCATGCATCTTGCACACAGGGGAGGCCGTCCTTAAATGACCATAGCTGTTGATAGGACATTAAACAATACTAAACCAAACCAAACCAATACCTATCAAGTTTCGATCCAGATATTTTATCAGTGTTAATTCACTTTCATATCTGACATCCCTCAAAGTTTCAACACCTTAAACCTCTAGTGTTTAGGCAATTTTGTGAATACATGTAATCTATCAAAACCGAATTCATGTGTGCGAAAAAAGCTCAATCTACAGCGAAAGGGTTCTAATTTAAAGGATTATCACTAAAACATGTATATCGTAATAACACGCTTTTCACGTTTTGCATACTGTGAATTATAGCATTAGGTAAATGTACCTGACGGATTATATATCGTTTGCTGCTTAAGGGATATCGTTATCCGACAATTTGCTGATTATAGAATTGTTCACCATCAGTAATTATACAACGTTTACAGGGATACTTATGTATCAACTTTTTACGAGTGTAATACTTTGGATGGTCTAATGGTAGCAAATTGCGTTGAGCAAATAATGGAATCATTACTTACGAATATGCCCAATCGTTAACATACAAATCGTCTTCATAGATAGTGAAATCAAAGCAATGGCTGCCAGACAGTGTTGCTAATAAAGTCCTTCCCGTGCCGTTACGATGCACTCGTTCGTAGACGTCTTTCATAGCATCACACCATATCAACAGATCACCTGCAGTGATAACCACAAACTCATACTTTATTCCTGTAACTGTAGCAGTTTTCTCATTATTATTTCATGTTCACTTTTACTGCAATTACCGACCCGAAGTTTGAAATGTTAACACTATTCGTAGAATATCAGCATATATTTAATTTCTTACCATCGAGTACCATAGCGTTTGGCCAGCCCAGCCCGGTACTGACAATTGTTGTCCTGTTGGAACCGTCGTAATTCGATTTTTCAATCGTGGCATTGGCTCCCCAGTCTGTCCAGAACATTTCCCTGCCAAGCAATTGTGTTCACAATTTAGAAACAGGAAAACAATAAGCCATTAACGTACTAAATGTAAAACCGATTCGTTAGCATAATATAAATACTACACTTACACTGTACCATCAATGTAGCAAAAATACAAACTTAAACTTAGATACAAATAGCAACAAAGATATACAAATATATCATCGATACATCCAAATTATAGATCAATTATATGCCAACAAAAAACTGTTACACAAAACTATACATTATTTATCTTAACACATTGGAAGCCGATACGTATATCATGGTCTCGAAATAGTACTTCATTGGGAAAAATATTATATATGTAGCGGACAGAAACCACAAAATGGATTACTATACTAACACATCAAGATATGAATAGTCTGGAAATTGCAGTAATAAATTGTGGAAGATGATAAGATTAAAAGTTGGTCATTGGTCAACAGTGCGCAAGAGAGACTTTTAAATCCATAACCATACAACTCATTTCACCTTGTTTGTGTATCCAACACAATGGCTCTTGGCTCATCCATATTGGTATCGATCACAATCGTTTTTACGAAAGTGTCTGCGTTTATAACTCCGATTTCGTCATATCCAGTGTCAGTATAGAATATTAGGCGGGAATTTACGTCCATTGCAATACCATCCATTACACTCTCTGAAAAAAGTGTATGTATTGAAATTTTAACAATAGTCTTAACACATCTCATGTAGTGAATTGTTAACAATAATCTTAACATATCTCATGTAGTGAATTGTTAACAATAATCTTAACACATCTAATGTAGTGAATTGTTAACAATAATCATAACACATCTAATGTAGTGAATTGTTAACAATAATCATAACACATCTCATGTAGTGAATTGTTAACAATAATCTTAACGCATCTAATGTAGTGAATTGTTAACAATAATCTTAACACATCTAATGTAGTGAATTGTTAACAATAAGCTTAACACATCTAATGTAGTGAATTGTTAACAATAATCTTAACACATCTCATGTAGTGAATTGGTAACAATAATCTTAACGCATCTAATGTAGTGAATTGTTAACAATAATCATAACACATCTCATGTAGTGAATTGCAGTTTTAAAGATTTAACATGATGATATCATGATTCTCTAAACCATCGACATATATCTAGAGAATACACATTTTATTTTGTTCGGATACAATCCGTTCGGTAACACTATATTAGTGTTTCTGTTCATGGAGGCCCCTTCTTCTACTTCTAGTGATTATTTAATGTCGGTTATATTTCGACTCGTGGTTTTGTGATACAATGTACAAGTTTATACTGGGTAGTTATTATGTGATAACAGTTGTATCGTGACTATTGTTATGTGATATCACTTTTATTGTGACCAATGATTGCTTTACTTTAGTTTGATTGTGACTAGTGATTATTTGATTCCTGTTTTACAGTGACAGTTTTTTGTGACAGAAGTTGTATTGTGACTTATGATTATCAGTTTAAAAAATATCAGTTTTATTGTAACTACTGGCTATTTTATGTCAGTTTTATAGTGACGACAGAAGTTTTGATCGTAGTGATTATTTGATTCCAGTGTTAAAGTGACGAGTTGTTTTGGTAATATCAGTTTAATTAGGACTAGTGATTTAATGATTTTAGTTTCACAGTGATGGGTGATTTTGTGATACCAGTTTAATTAGGACTAGTGATAAAATTATTTAGTTTCAAAGTGACGGGTGATTTTGTGATATCAGTTTAATTAGGACTAGTGATAAAATGATTTTAGTTTCACAGTGACGGGTGATTTTGTGATATCAGTTTAATTAGAACTAGTGATTAAATGATTATAGTTTCACAGTGACGGGTGATTTTGTGATATCAGTTTCACAGTGACGGGAGATTTTGTGATATCAGTTTCACAGTGACGGGTGACTTTGTGATATCAGTTTCACAGTGACGGGTGATTTTTTGATATCAGTTTCACAGTGACGGGTGATTTTGTGATATCAGTTTCACAGTGTCGGGTGATTTTGTGATATCAGTTTAATTAGGACTAGTGATAAAATGATTTTAGTTTCACAGTCACGGGTGATTTTGTGATATCAGTTTCACAGTCACGGGTGATTTTGTGATATCAGTTTCACAGTGACTACTGGTTTCATTGATTTTAGTTTAATTGTGACAAGTGATTATTTTAAATTAGTTTAATTGTTACAAGTGATGTTGTGATATGAGTTTAGCTCTGACCAACGATTTAGTGATATAATGTTTGCAATGACCATTGACTATGTGGTACTATTTAAATGCTCAATATAGACCAATTTATTGATACCTCAGTTACTATGAGTAAAATAAATTCGTTGAATTACAGGGGTGTCAGCGTTTCAGTTGACAGATTTTGCGTTTTC
>NW_018408448.1:0-1891 GCF_002113885.1 Mizuhopecten yessoensis
TGGTGTGCTAAGATACGTACACTAGGTGTATATGTGTAGAGTGGTATGCTAAGATAGGTACCTTAGGTGTATATGTGTAGAGTGGTGTGCTAAGATACGTGTCATAAGTGCATATGTGTAGAGTGGTGAGCTAAGATACGTGTCCTAGGTGTATATGTGTAGAGTGGTGAGCTAAGATACGAACCCTGGGTGTATATGTGTAGAGTGGTGTGCTAAGATACGTACCCTAGGTGTATATGTGTAGAGTGGTGTGCTAAGATACGTACNTGGAGTGGTGTGCTAAGATAGGTACCCTAGCTGTATATGTGTAGAGTGGTGAGGTAAGATACGTACCCTAGGTGTATATGTGTATAGTGGTGTGCTAAGATACGTACCCTACGTGTATATGTGTAGAGTGGTGTGCAAAGATACGTGTCATAAGTGTATATGTGTAGAGTGGTGTGCTAAGATAGTACCCTAGGTGTATATGTGTAGAGTGGTGTGCAAAGATACGTGTCATAAGTGTATATGTGTAGAGTGGTGTGCTAAGATACATACACTAGGTGTGTATGTGTAGAGTGGTGTGCTAAGATACGTACACTAGGTGTGTATGTGTAGAGTGGTGTGCTAAGATACGTACACTAGTATATGTGTAGAGTGGTGTGCTAAGATACGTATCATAGGTGCATATGTGTAGAGTGGTGAGCTAAGATACGTTCCCTAGGTGTATATGTGTAGAGTGGTGTGCTAAGATACGTACCCTAGCTGTATATGTGTAGAGTGGTCTGCTAAGATAAGTACACTAGGTGTATATGTGTAGAGTGGTGTGCAAAGATACGTGTCATAAGTGTATATGTGTAGAGTGGTGTGCTAAGATAGTACCCTAGGTGTATATGTGTAGAGTGGTGTGCAAAGATACGTGTCATAAGTGTATATGTGTAGAGTGGTGTGCTAAGATAGTACCCTAGGTGTATATGTGTAGAGTGGTGTGCTAAGATAAGTACACTAGGTGTATATGTGTAGAGTGCTGAGCTAAGATACGTGTCATAGGTGTATATGTGTAGAGTGGTGTGCTAAGATAAGATACGTACACTAGGTGTATATGTGTAGAGTGGTATGCTAAGTAAGTACACTAGGTGTATATGTGTAGAGTGCTGAGCTAAGATACGTGTCATAGGTGTATATGTGTAGAGTGGTATGCTAAGATACGTACCCTAGGTGTATATGTGTATAGTGGTGTGCTAAGATACGTACACTAGGTGTGTATGTGTAGAGTGGTGTGCTAAGATACGTACACTAGTATATGTGTAGAGTGGTGTGCTAAGATACGTATCATAGGTGCATATGTGTAGAGTGGTGAGCTAAGATACGTTCCCTAGGTGTATATGTGTAGGGTGGTGTGCTAAGATACGTACCCTAAGTCTATATGTGTAGAGTGGTGTGCTAAGATACGTACCCTAAGTGTATATGTGTAGAGTGGTGTGCTAAGATAGTACCCTAGGTGTATATGTGTAGAGTGGTGTGCAAAGATACGTGTCATAAGTGTATATGTGTAGAGTGGTGTGCTAAGATACGTATCATAGGTGCATATGTGTAGAGTGGTGAGCTAAGATACGTTCCCTAGGTGTATATGTGTAGGGTGGTGTGCTAAGATACGTACCCTAGGTGTATATGTGTAGAGTGGTGTGCTAAGATAAGTACACTAGGTGTATATGTGTAGAGTGCTGAGCTAAGATACGTGTCATAGGTGTATATGTGTAGAGTGGTATGCTAAGATACGTACCCTAGGTGTATATGTGTAGAGTGGTGAGCTAAGATACGAACCCTGGGTGTATATGTGTAGGGTGGTGTGCTAAGATACGTACCCTAAGTGTATATGTGTAGAGTGGTGTGCTAAGATACGTACACTAGG
>NW_018408448.1:5366-6500 GCF_002113885.1 Mizuhopecten yessoensis
CGATACGTACCCTAGGTGTATATGTGTAGAGTGGTGTTCTAAGATACGAACCCTGGGTGTATATGTGTAGAGTGGTGAGGTAAGATACGTATCATAGGTGTATATGTGTAGAGTGGTGAGCTACGATACGTACCCTAGGAGTATATGTGTAGAGTGGTGTGCTAACAATACGTACACCCTAGCTGTATATGTGTAGAGTGGTGTGCTAAGATACGTACCCTAGGTGTATATGTGTAGAGTGGTGTGCTAACAATACGTACCCTAGGTGGTTATGTGTAGAGTGATGAGCTAAGATACGTACCCCAGGTGTATATGTGTAGAGAGGTGTGCTAAGATAGTACCCTTGGTGTATATGTGTAGAGTGGTGAGCTAAGAGTGTGCTAAGATACGTACCCTTGGTGTATATGTGTAGAGTGGGGAGCTAAGATACGTACCCTAGGTGTATATGTGTAGAGTGGTGAGCTAAGATACGAACCCTGGGTTTATATCTGTAGAGGGGTGTGCTTAGATACGTACCCTTGGTGTATATGTGTAGAGTGGTGAGCTAAGATCCGAACCCTGGGTTTATATCTGTAGAGTGGTGTGCTAAGATACGTACCCTTGGTGTATATGTGTAGAGTGGTGAGCTAAGATCCGAACCCTGGGTTTATATCTGTAGAGTTGTGTGCTTAGATACGTACCCTTGGTGTATATGTGTAGAGTGGTGAGCTAAGAGTGTGCTAAGATACGTACCCTTGGTGTATATGTGTAGAGTGGGGAGCTAAGAGACGAACCCTAGGTGTATATGTGTAGAGTGTGAGCTAAGATACGTACCCTAGGTGTATATGTGTAGAGTGGTGTGCTAAGATACGTACCCTAGGTGTATGTTTAGAGTGGTGTGCTAAGATACGTACCCTTGGTGTATATGTGTAGAGTGGTGAGCTAAGATACGAACCCTGGGTTTATATCTGTAGAGTGGTGTGCTTAGATACGTACCCTTGGTGTATATGTGTAGAGTGGTGAGCTAAGATACGAACCCTGGATGTATATGTGTTGAGTGGTGTGCTAAGATACGTACCCTAGGTGTATGTTTAGAGTGGTGAGCTAAGATACGTACCCTAGGTGTATATGTGTAGAGTGGTGTGCTAAGATACG
>NW_018408448.1:8335-13554 GCF_002113885.1 Mizuhopecten yessoensis
TTGATATCTGTCTACATCGTCCTACATAATTGATATCTGACTACATCGTTCTACATAATTGATATCTGACTATATTGTCATACATAATTGATATCTGTCTACATCGTCCTACATAGGTGATATCTGACTACATCGTTCTACATAATTGATATCTGGCTACATCGTTCTACATAAGTGATATCTGACTACATCGTTCTACATAAGTGATATCTGACTACATCGTCCTACATAAGTGATTTCTGACTGCATCGCCCTACATAAGTGATATCTGACTACATCGTTCTACATAAGTGATATCTGACTACATCGTCCTACATAAGTGATTTCTGACTGCATCGTCCTACATAATTGATATCTGACTACATCATTCTACATAATTGATATCTGATTAAATCGTCCTACATTATTAATATTTGACTACATCGTTCTACAGAATTGATATCTGATTAATCGTCCTACATAATTAATATTTGACTACATCGTTCTACATAAGTGATATCTGACTACATCGTCCTACATAATTAATATTCGACTACATCGTTCTACATAATTGATATCTGACTACATCGTCCTACATAAGTGATTTCTGACTGCATCGTTCTACATTAATGATATCTGACTACATCGTCCTACATAATTAATATTCGACTACATCGATCTACATAATTGATATCTGACTACATCGTTCTACATAATTGATATCTGACTATATTGTCATACATAATTGATATCTGTCTACATCGTCCTACATAAGTGATATCTGACTACATCGTTCTACATAAGTGATATCTGACTACATCGTCCTACATAAGTGATTTCTGACTGCATCGTCCTACATAATTGATATCTGACTACATCGTCCTATATAATTGATATCTGACTACATCATTCTACATTATTGATATCTGACTACATCGATCTACATAATTGATATCTGACTTCATCATTCTACATAAACGATATCTGACTACATCATTCTACATAAGTGATATCTGACTACATCGTCCTACATAGGTGATATCTGACTACATTGTCCTACATAAGTGATATCTGACTACATCGTCCTACATAATTGATATTTGACTACATCGTTCTACATAAGTGATATCTTACTTCATTGTCCTACATAAGTGATATCTGATTAAATCGTCCTACATAATTGATATTTGACCACATCGTTCTACATAAGTGATACTGACTTAATCGTTCTACATAAGTGATAATTGACTACATTGTCCTACATAAGTGACATCTGACTTAATCGTTTTACATAATTGATATCTGACTACATCGTCCTATTGTCCTACAAAGTGATATCTGACTGGACCCCCTACAAAGTGATATCTGACTGGACCCCCTACATCATATGTAATTTCTGACACCTTCCTACGTAGATAAGTGATATTAACCACTCCGTCGCGCATTAGCGATATATGACTACGCTGTCCCAAGTAAGTGATACCTGATAAAACCGTATGCAACTACAATATGTTAAATCTACGGTATAAATGTAATAAACATTTATAGAGATGTAATGTAATATACATGGGATAAATCAATAACATAGATAAAATATAAGAAATCCACAGTATAAACGTAATATTATTTTCATCTATAGATCCGTATATAACTTTTACAAATGCAAAAAGTGTTTATTAAATTGATAACAGTATTATTCTACCTGTTCTGCTAGACCACTTTACAAAATATTTTTTCTTGAATAACGACTGTTTAAATGTTTGAATTCTCCACATATATATTACAATACAGAACTTAACTACACCTCAAATAGTACGAACTATGTGCTTAAAACTGTAAAAACATAGGACCATGTGGTCATTTCTTTATTTGCTCAGTAATTGAAAAAAAACACCATTATGAATATAGCAAATAATTATAAAAACAACAACAACAAAATATCGTCATCATCTTTGTCACAAACAAAATTCTCGTACATACGCTCTTTCGTACTCGCAAACACTTTTCTTATCACCGCTAATACAAGCATAACAGTAATGGGAAAAATGTCAGCTACGTATATATTTTGTGAAAAGCAAAACATAGCTGGAAAAATAATGAGACGCCTGTAAACATGCATGTTGCAACAGCTGTGTCCCTCTTTTGTTTTCAAACATGGCTGAATGTATTGATGGACTTTCAAATTCAGATATATCGACAATATGCCGTCTTTTGATACCAAACACTAATTAACCACGTCGATCGTATATATATACCCTCCTGGTCGGGAAAACCAGAACGATACACACTCTTCTTCTTCAGCCGCTTTCCTAGCTCTTTGCTTACAATATGATCAACTGTCCTGCTTTCCAAACATTCGGCATTTACATGTTACAGTTGTTTCAGTATTTAGGACCTTGCTCCGAATAAAATGACTATGAGTTTATGTTGACTGATGACAAAGAACGCACAAAGATGCAGGCTGATGATGACTATGGACACGATTCATGGTCGTCATCATAATATCATTTATAATTATTTGATTTCTTTATAAATACAAAGTTCAATGTTTTATCCTCATTTGTGTACCTATTGGTATGTTGTCAGTACTCTAGTTCTCGCTATGACGAAGTGACGTTACTTGGATTTAACCTAGATTTACATCGCGGCTGTCGTCAATAGAGCAGAAGACGTTTACCCTTCGGAAACACCTGAATTATTCTCCTTATATTTTGCAAATGTTTCCATGTATATCTCTCCTTAACAGACAAGTTGCCCTAGTTTAATCAATTTGATGTTCGAATTCCGGCATTGTAAACACTTGGGAATTATCTTGTAGCTTGGAATAATCACCATAAATAATAGGGAAGTTTTAAACAAAGTAAACACTCATTGCATTATTTTGTCTGATACGATTCATCAATGTCGCCGCGGATAGTAAAGGTAGCAATACGAGCGTCAACTTCCAAACCATACGAGGATATACAGCGGATAACAATGCAAGGGTAGCGATACAAATGTCAACCTCCAAACCATATGAGGATAAACAGCGGATAACAATGCAAGGGTAGCAATATAAATGTCAACTTCCAAACCATACGAGGATATACAGCGGATAACAATGCAAGTGTAGCAATACAAATGTCAACCTCCAAACCATATGAGGATATACAGCGGATAAACAATGCAAGGGTAGCAATACAAATGTCAACTTCCAAAACATATGAGGATATACAGCAGAAGGGAAGGTGCCGTGTTATTTAAATCATATCAATATAACTTTGTCATTTATTTATTGTAACAGTTATTCAAAGATGGCTAACATTCATTGTGTTCATTTTTCATCCCAAACGCGTCGAAAATACAAATTCCTCCGAGAATGATTATTTCAGATAATTTATTATAACTGTAATTCTTTACTTTGTATTTCTTTCTGTGTTGAATAACACATTTTATATAGCTCTTCTCAACTTCGTTTATCTAGATGTTATACTAAATACAACATCGAGCGGTTGTGTTATTATGGGATATTATAAGCCTAAAATTAAAGCAAAAAAATGCATTTGCCCAAATGTTGCAGCAGCACATCGCATACAAACAGACGTATCCGGCAATATAAATAGCATTCGTTTAAACTCTCCAGGATGTCTGTGCTACTGGAGAAATTAATTTTAGCATGGCGTAAAGCAAAATTCTTGTTATCGTAAATACATGCTACGTAAACCTACCCGGATGTTAGAAACGTCACCAAACGTCGCGTTGGTATTAATTAAATACTCGAATAAATACACAACATCAACATGACGCAATAAATTACTAGCGTGTCGACTGTTACTGGTGACCTGGAACACTGCCAGAGAGTCGATATCTTAACTGCTACTTAAAGAAACGTAATGAAATTTAAATCACCGCGCTTTTAAAGTATAAATAAATTTTAAAAAAGAACAATACATACAACAGTATCAACATACTGTAAATGAATAATAAAAAAGAACACAACAGCGTCCACATATTCTAAGCATACGGAAATTATATCCTGCAACGAAAATATAAACCACAACTTAGATATAAACACACCATATAGTCAACATATTATAAGTACAATATATAAGGAAAATATATATCACAGCATAACCACATAGTTGGAGAAGAAAAAAAACTACAAACCACGGCATACATATATTATAAGTATTAAGGACAAGAAGCATATATAAAATGTAACCCAAGGCGTAAACGTATTTGATCTATATATGACATATATACCTCACAGACTCATCATATGTTGGTATATAGCAAATATATTCCACAACGTCACCATTAATATGTTAATTTGATACAAAATGCATACCACATCATCAATACGCTATGATTAAATAGAAAATACATATCCCAACGTCAACATATTGTAATGTAAATAAAAAACATAATACATACCACAACGTCAACATACCGTAAAATAAATAAAAACATAATACATACCAAAACGTCAACATACTGTAATGTAAATAAAACATAATACATACCACAACGTCACCAAACTGTAATGTAAATAAATCCTTAATATATACCACAACGTTAACATACTGTAATGTAAATAAAAACATAATACATACCACAACGTCAACATACTGTAATGTAAATAAAAACATAATATATACCACCAACGTCAACATACCGTAATGTAAATAAAAACATAATATATACCACAACGTCAACATACTGTAATGTAAATAAAACATAATACATACCAAAACGTCAACATACTGTAATGTAAATAAAACATAATACATACCACAACGTCAACATACTGTAATGTAAATAAAGCATGATATATACCAAAACGTCAACATACTGTAATATAAATAAAAACATAAAACATACCAAAACGTGAACATACTGTAATGTAAATAAAACATAATACATACCACAACGTCAACATACTGTAATCTAAATAAAACATAATACATACCCCAACGTCAACATACTGTAATGTAAATAAAAACATAATATATACCACAACGTCAACATACTGTAATGTAAATAAAACATAATATATACCAAAACGTCAACATACTGTAATGTAAACAAAACATAATACATACAACTAACGTCAACATACTGTAATGTAAATAAAACATAATACATACCACAACGTCAACATACTGTAATGTAAATTAAACATAATACATAACAAAACGTCAACATACTGTAATGTTAATAAAACATAATTCATACCACAACGTCAACATACTGTAATGTAA
>NW_018408449.1:0-1894 GCF_002113885.1 Mizuhopecten yessoensis
AAGTGCAATGAAATAGGACAACACGGTTCATCTACTTTTTGTATTTACAGTAAACGACATTGGCGTTGTAAAAGTAGTGTACATAACCAACGTCTATTTTTATTAAAACCTGTGGCCTTCTCGTCATATTTTATACAAAATACATATTTTACGCTTTTTATTTCTTATACAAAAAATACATCTTAGTCTTTATATATTGATTTTTAATGGAATTCATCAGTTTGGTATGAGTAATAAATGCTTAGTTTGTTTTGAACAACAACAAAAATTAAAAACTTACTTTGCTATATCTTTGGAAAACGATTAGTTCTTTTGTCAAATATGTAACTTTTTGTCTGACAACAAATACAGACATTTTCGAAAGCTCGCAAAATCGGATTTCAACTCTGTTTGTTTCAACAAAGTTATCATTCTTTAGATATGTTGTTTTAATGAATAAAAAGGAAATTTCTAAAACAATATGGATCAGTGGGATTTATACTACATGCTAATGCAATAACCAATTTGAGCAAAAACGTCAAACTGGTTTTGGACAAAAAAACATCTTTTTTATTAGAAATCGAATAGTGTATTTTATTAATACTACCTGAATATTACATTACGTTGTAAGAGCTTTTACATTATATTAATCAATAAAGTCGTGTAATTCAAATCTGACCAATCCACGCATTTGTTTGTACGTGGCTTATATTTTGATGTCCATATTTATCGTACATTCTAGCATTAAAAAAACATTTTCTGCTTTAAATAACAGAATTTGTCAGGTTAGGCTACGTGTCACTGTTAGTGTTTTGTCGTTATATTGGTTGTTCGATGATTTGTCATTAATGTAAATATTGCAGTTTACCAGCAACGTGATAAAACTAAAATTTCAAATGACCCCCCCCCCCACAAAAAAAACCCCAACATAATGCCGTTAGCACTGCATATCGACTGTGTTTTAAAGTAACATAATTGTACCTATTTGAAGGTTAAATGAAACGGAGTGAATTGGTGTGTAATTAACACGGTTTGTTAATGAAATCATACACTAACAATGATGCTTAGTCTTCCCTGACCGATTCAGCTATTTAAATTAGATAATGTTTTATATTCTGGTATTCATCACGATTATCAACATCAACACTATAAGTCATGTACAAACAATTGTGAGGATTGGTCAGATTCTAATTACAAAACTGTTATCATTGATACATTAATCTTATGGTTATGAACAAAGTGTCTCAGTTTTATGATTTTGTTTATATAAAAATCTACTTACCACCTGGAAAATGGATTAAAAGAAAAGAAAGAAATATATATTAGCAACGGTACTGGTACTATATAAAAATCACATCCGGGAAGCAAATGAAAATGAGGTTTCATTTCAAAATGAAGTGCAATGAAATAGAACAACACGGTTCATCTACTTTTCGTATTAACAATAAACGGTATTTGTGTTGTAAAAGTAGTTTCCATGACCAACATCTATTTTTTTTATTAAAACCTTAGGCTTTCTCGTCATCTTTTATACAAAATAAATATTTTACGCTTTTTATATCTTTAAAAAAAGTCATACATCTTAGTCTTGATACAATGAATTTTAATGGAATTCATCAGTTTGGTATGAGTAATAAATGCTTAGTTTGTTTTGAACAACAACAAAAATTAAAAACTCGCTTTGTAAACGGCATTGGCGTTGTAAAAGTAGTTTGCATGACCAACGTCTATTTTTTTTATTAAAACCTTAGGCTTTCTCGTCATATTTTATACAAAATACATATTTTACGCTTTTTATATCTTTAAAAAAGTCATACATCTTAGTCTTGATACATTGAATTTTAATGGAATCCATCAGTTTGGTATGAGAAATAAATGCTTAGTTTGTTTTGAACAACAACAAAAATTAAAAACT
>NW_018408449.1:6723-8905 GCF_002113885.1 Mizuhopecten yessoensis
AATTTGTACCTATTTTGAAGGTTGAAAGAAATGGAGTGAATTGATGTGTATTTAACACGGTTTGTTCATAAAACAAAACACTAACAGTGATGCTTAGCATTCCTTTACCGATTCTGTTATTCAAAGTATTTAATACTTCGTATATTTTTATTGATGATGATTATCAACATCAACACTATATGCCACGTACGAACAATTGTGCGGATTGGTCGGGCTCTCATTGCATAACATTCGTGTTTTATATATGATTTACATGGTTATGATCGAAGTGTCTCTGTTTTATGTAAGTTTTATATAAAAATGTACTTACCGGCTACTTTATCAAAACTTGTTGCTTTCTCGTCATATTTTATACAAAAAATATATTTGACGCTTTTTAAATTTTTAAAAAAAGTCATACATCTTAGTCTTGATATATTGTGAATACTAAATGCTTTGTTTGTTTTGAATATCAGCGGAAATTAAAAACTTATTTTGCAAGCTTTTGAAAACGTCTAGTTCTTTGTCAAGTATTTAACTCTTTTCCTGACAACGGAAACGAATGCTCTTAAAAGAGATATCATGTTTGTTTACGAAAACTAAGCATTCTTAGGCAATGTTGTTTTAATGAAAACGAATGAAACGATTTAAATGTGAAATCACTGTTAATTGAGGTGTTTATATAGATTTTTTTTTGTGTATTGATATGACATTATAATTAAGTCAATATCGTCTGTTTTATGATATAGTACGTAGTTTGAACGGTTGAAATAATTGTTTGTTTTATATTACGTAAACAGTTATTTTAGGAGCAATATAATATATCGGAACAACTCGTTGTAGTATATGCTCAAATGCATTGACTTTAACTACATTCTGTTTTGTCCCATAACCACTTTGTCCTGCTCTTTGAAATGAAGCATATAGGCATACTTTTACGAGAGACTTATTATTTATTCGTTGTAACTGCCTCATTAATATACGCATATCTGCATACACTGTATGGTCGATGTCTATTTCGTTAAAGTGCTTTCTTAGATACATCAAACAACTCATAAACTGTAAATATGTTTAAACACTTATTTCAAGGACAAATTGTAAAATTGTTTATTTTTTCAAAACACTGCTATGACCATGCTTGTTCGATAAATTGACATCGATCCTAATATTGCACAGTAAACTGAATACGTAATACAACTAAAATTGTAAATGGCGGGGAAAAGATTAGTATAATGTTGTTGGCGCTGTATATGGACTGTGTTTTATTGTAAAATATTTATACATATTTTGAAAGTTTGCAATAAAGAAAAGGAGTTAATCGGTGTGTATTTTCCTCGATTTGTTAGAGGGACAAAACATTAACAGTGATGCGTAGCCTTCCCTGACCAATTATGTTATTTAAAGCAGAAAATATTCTGTATACTAGAATTAGTGATAAATATGGACATATCTTTGAAGATAATAGCGATCCCAAACGTTATTCACGTTTGCGCATGGTGTGCAATGTTTCAATTGTACATTTTACTCATTGGCGATGTCAAGAAAATCATAAATTGTTACGAATTTCTATATCGTTAACAGCATGACGTTTTTACAGCGGCAACCGAGTCTAATTTGGTTGGCGGGTGTCTAATATCAGGTTTCCTATCGGTATTTTTTGGCAATAAAATGGGAAATAGATATTGTAGGATACAATTTCCGAAATGTGTACTACGTTATCAGATATGAGCAGTTATGACATCTTAAATAAAAACAATTTTCAATCTAGTCTTACAACTTCACTCTGTTGACGCGGCCTGCGTAATAGTAAAGTACATCTATTTTTAAGAACAAATTGTAAGGATGATTAAATTTGTAAAATGTTATTGTAACTGCTTGTTCGATGATTCGGCATCAATGAAAATGTCAGTTTGCCGGTTACTTGATACATCACACATTCTCAAATGACCCGAAACGGTCCCCATTATGGCGTTAGCACTTGTATAGCGACTGTGTCATAGCATAAAACGTCTGTAGCTGGTTTGAAAAGTTGTGAAAAGGAGTTTATTGGTTTTATTTATGACGGTTTGTTAATGCGTAGCTTGACCGGACCAAGTTTGTTATTTACAGCAGAAATGGTTCTGTATGCTAGATAAATATGAACATCAACACTATAAACCACGTCTGGTCGACAAACAACAAACAATTACGTCACCAAGTGTTT
>NW_018408449.1:11299-13818 GCF_002113885.1 Mizuhopecten yessoensis
AGACTGTGTTTTATTGTAAAATATTTATACATATTTTGAAAGTTTGCAATAAAGAAAAGGAGTTAATCGGTGTGTATTTTCCTCGATTTGTTAGAGGGACAAAACATTAACAGTGATGCGTAGCCTTCCCTGACCAATTATGTTATTTAAAGCAGAAAATATTCTGTATACTAGAATTAGTGATAAATATGGACATATCTTTGAAGATAATAGCGATCCCAAACGTTATTCACGTTTGCGCATGGTGTGCAATGTTTCAATTGTACATTTTACTCATTGGCGATGTCAAGAAAATCATAAATTGTTACGAATTTCTATATCGTTAACAGCATGACGTTTTTACAGCGGCAACCGAGTCTAATTTGGTTGGCGGGTGTCTAATATCAGGTTTCCTATCGGTATTTTTTGGCAATAAAATGGGAAATAGATATTGTAGGATACAATTTCCGAAATGTGTACTACGTTATCAGATATGAGCAGTTATGACATCTTAAATAAAAACAATTTTCAATCTAGTCTTACAACTTCACTCTGTTGACGCGGCCTGCGTAATAGTAAAGTACATCTATTTTTAAGAACAAATTGTAAGGATGATTAAATTTGTAAAATGTTATTGTAACTGCTTGTTCGATGATTCGGCATCAATGAAAATGTCAGTTTGCCGGTTACTTGATACATCACACATTCTCAAATGACCCGAAACGGTCCCCATTATGGCGTTAGCACTTGTATAGCGACTGTGTCATAGCATAAAACGTCTGTAGCTGGTTTGAAAAGTTGTGAAAAGGAGTTTATTGGTTTTATTTATGACGGTTTGTTAATGCGTAGCTTGACCGGACCAAGTTTGTTATTTACAGCAGAAATGGTTCTGTATGCTAGATAAATATGAACATCAACACTATAAACCACGTCTGGTCGACAAACAACAAACAATTACGTCACCAAGTGTTTTTTTCAATCATCAAAACCATTACAGCTATATTGATGTCAGCACATGAAATCAGCATTTGAGGTATTTCAGGTCACCGTCACGGTAAGTTTGGCGGAATATTCCGACCGTGAGTTAAAGTAGATATAAAAGTTAAATCGGTATTGGCATGTCCGTCCTGTAGCAAGTTTTTAATGACATACAACTTCAAATGCATGTTCCCCTTATTCGACAAACAAATTAAGTCCCGCTCTATGCTATAAAAATGCGGAGATGTTGTTTTGAAGAGCGTTTGTCTGAGATTAAGTCATAAATGCGCATGGTCTATTGTTTATCAATACGTGGTTATTTACCAATGATAACTATAGTTACATCGCAGATATGTTAGAACACACAATAGAGTATCGTTTATAAGTATATTACATATAAGTGTTGAATATGTTGTATAGTGACGCTCAGTGTTACTATTAATAGCTTTTGCGATTTAAGTTTTTCTTCAATCAAAGCCATAAAAGCGGACGCATCCAATTTCCCGTATTACAGTTATTTCCTTGCATATGTTTTTGAAAGAAAGGGGTTAGTGGTATAGTTAAAAATGTGCTTGTATCGGTCATATATATTAATTTAACATAGTATTTAACTTGATTTAATATTCGATTGATCGAAGGAATACCTGTTTCCCTTTCTTAAACAGCAACGTGTTTCTGTAAATATTAAACGACAAAGTTTAGGCGGTCAATGTGCTTCTTTGTATGCCACATTGTCGTTGTTGTTGTTTTTCACGTTTTGCAGTGTCAAAAAATTCAAAATAGCAAAATTATATCAAATAGGTAAAACACCAATAATGTATAATTTTCACCTTTGTTGCATATTACTTTTATTATATTGAACATTGTAAACGTGTACAGCAACATCGATTTGCTACAATTGAACAAAAGCGACACCATGACAATTTGTGTGATCAATCTATTGTCACAAAGGTGACATTTTGACATTTCGTAAATCACAGGCGGACTGATACAAAACTCTTACATAAAACAATTCTACCAACATGCATCTAGTTCTTTGAAACATGCTTTCGAAGCGTGCTTATTTTTAAAACTGAACATCATTTGTTGACGTTTTTGAAACCCGTTACATAAGCGTACCACTTAAAGATTTGTTTTGTTATTATTATTTTTTAAATTAAATTACTAAACGAAAGCAAATATCATATCAATTCAGATGTGTTATTCTAAAAGGAAGCAAATGTATATTTAGTGGCGAATGTAACTGTTCCAAGCTTCACAGTTTTCAACGAACAGTATGTACGATAGTTCGTCAAGATTCAAGTAACCTTTGTCGTTTAACATTTACAGATATGTACGCAATTGGATCATAACGATTCAAATTGTGTGTACCTTAGTGAAATAACAACAACTTTGGCATTAAATACAGCATCAATAGACAGTAACTAATATACTTACAGCTTTGAAATCAGTTCCTTTGTACTAAAAGAAAAAAAACAGATATTGACCAACCTGAATCAACACCAGATTTGGGTTTTATTCATTAAAGAACTATCATAATAACACAATAAAAACATTAAATA
>NW_018408450.1:0-1897 GCF_002113885.1 Mizuhopecten yessoensis
GTAAAAGTGGTCTGAAACATGTATATAAATAACAGCCAATGGGCAAGGTTAAAGTGTTCTGAAACATGTATATAAATAACAGCTAATGGGCAAGGCAAAAGTGGTCTGAAACATGTATACAAATAACAGCCAATGGGCAAGGTCAAAGTCTTTAAAACATGTATAAAAATAACAACCAAAGGGCAGGGCAAACGTGTTCTGAAACATGTATATAAATAATAGCCAATGGGCAAGGTAAAAGTGGTCTGAAACATGTATACAAATAACAGCCAATGGGCAAGGTTAAAGTGTTCTGAAACATGTATAAAAATAACAGCTAATGGGCAGAGTCAAAGTGTTCTGAAACATGGATATAAATAACAACTAATGGGCAAGGTAAAAGTGTTCTGAAACATGTATATAAATAACAGCCAATGGGCAAGGTAGTATGTTGAATTGGTATGTTTGACCGATTATACCACAAAAACGAGCATACAGACACGCAATTTTCTGTCTATTTTTTATTTTCTCATATTCTCCTTTTTCAAAAATTCCATAGAAAAGGGATTAATACAAGAACTTTTTTAACTTCTCAGAGGAGTACACTCTTAAGTTACAGCTAGTTAACTAAAAACCGCACCTATTTTAGCGTTTAAACATCGTGCGAATCAATATTAGATTACAGGTAACAGAACAGAGAAATAACCTCTAGAGGAAATTGTTGATGGCGTGTGCCTCGCACAGAGAATTGATCGGAATTTCTGTATGACTATTATAAAACACAAATGCACCCATGATATTTGGTAATTGCATTCTCTTGGCCTAACGTTTTCGCTCTTCGGCGAATTGCGTGAGTGCCCGGGTGACGAGAACTTCGGTCCAAGTATACATGTATAGTTTGGCTATGTTTACTTAAGGGTTAACCCTTTTTTTATGAAATAATAAATGCTCGCGTTTAAGAACAATTTACCGACTGCTCCATTGGATTTATTACCTCATAAACTAAACAAAATAAAAGGTTAATCCTTATATTTATAATATTTTCTTTTAACAAGAACACCATTAAAAGAGGCGGATACTAGCATTTACTTTGTGTAATCTACGTTCAGAATTATTTTGACGTCATGTTTATCCATGCGAAACTGCCATTCACTAAAACCGTTGACAGACAGCTAAACTCCGTCAACTTTATCCGTGACAACAAATAAAAAAGTTCCTCCATTTCAATATTTTTATTCATATAAAATATCCATATTTAACTTCATACACTATCTTTATAATTGTATTTGTAGGTAATGGAATAAATAATTTCATATGTGTATGAAATTGAAGTACTCGGGCAAAATACTTAGTATAAAATACTATTGACAGCGGACGTCCATTTTCTAAACGTGATGCGCCCAAAGGCGGGAAATAGATAGTGCTACCATGTCGTCGAGCGATAGTGACTAGCCTAGGCCTGGTGGAAGTTGAAAGGCAGTTATTGAAATTGCTGTTTGTAAGAAAACCAGAGGTTTGTACACATGACATGTACACTCTATGATGTGTATAAACCGTTTGTCGACCGAGTGACTGTTGATGTAACATTTGGGAGACGAGAAATTTGATCTACATTTCTAGGAACGATAGCCATCGTTTCTGTGCCGACACTCATAGATGAGAGAATGGAGCTGGTGGAGCGTTTTTGTATCGACGAACAATCGCGACTGTAGCTTCTGACACTAGCTTCATTATAATGACCGGTCATGAACATGATCTGTCTTGTCTCGAACCCGACATCATTTGTTGTCTCGAACGCACGGTAGTCTAAATGCTAGCCTTTGTTTGTAAACATTGACACGAGTTTCGTGGAAAGAAGTCTGTCCATATTTACATATTCATACGCGGTGAACTGGATCACGTTCTACACTCAAGTTAT
>NW_018408450.1:4241-13030 GCF_002113885.1 Mizuhopecten yessoensis
CTTTTTGGCATTTTCTACTATGCCATTAACTCCTTAACTCTATATAAGAAAAAAAGTCTAATACAGGAATATTTTGACTTCTCAGAGATGTAATAATGATGTCGGAGAAACTTCAATAATTTTCCTTAATTATTAACTGAATATCATCAATATTAAATAATTAAACACCCTTTTCCAATTAAACAGGACGAAAAGAAAGGATCCAGCTATATAGAGACGGGTTGCTGGTCAGGGATATAACAAACGATGACGCATATGCCTACGATAAGTTCGTGGACTTCAGGTGAGGTTTATCCCTGATTTACGAACGTGGTCTGTAATGATAATTATCTTATGCTATAGTAAAATCGCAATATTTAATATCAAGTCTGCCGATTGATTAATTGATTGATTGATTGATTGATTGATTGATTGATTTTACGTCCGCTTCACTACCGAGTAGTTCGGTTATCCAGCAGACGAAGAAAAGAAAGGAAAATAGGTAGAAGGGATAAGGTATGGAGTGAAGGGATAGACGAGGGGTACAGGTTAGAGAAGGAGCCGTCTGTCCTATATGTATTTACTGAATAAGTCTAATATTCTAACACTAGCAGCACCAAGTCTGGATCGGTAGTGAGGTAGAAAGCCGCCAACATTAACACCAGTTCCTAACTATTCTATACATTTGGTTTGTATAATATGTAATTTAAAGTCCTTATAAATGTCTTAATAAAGATACCCTAGTTCTAACAGCCGAAAAAATGGAATAAAACTTACCTTATCCTTTGTGCTGGCGTCTACCCGCCTACTTTTTTCGAAAAACTCAGAGGGATCTTTCGTGCGAGATTGGACAGTTCTCACACGAGCCACCATTTATAGTCCTATCCGACGGACTGTGCTTTAGTGGTTAGTGGTTAGAGTCATGCATGTGCTGTTTTTTTTGTTGTCTGTTCAATGTAATCCTCTCTTCGTCATTCGTCACTGAAAATATAGCTGACCAATGTCCTCTTTCTTAAAAACCTCGTCTTGTCTTTCACTTAATTCTGTTCATCGTTCCGACATTTTATAATTTTTAGTGTATAGTGTGATTATTAGTATGGGTAAAAAGAAAAACGGAGTGGGGTGGGGGTTAGTGTTATTATTTGCTTATAACATTGTTTGAAGCTGGAGGGGTTTGGAGATTGAAAGAAGTGATGGGTATCAAAGAAATGTGCCAATATATTTATGGGCTGTATCGAATGCTAGTTGTATGGACCGGATAGGGGTTGGGGGGGAGGGGTTGGTTGGGGGAGGATACTTAGGGGTTGGTGTATTACTTGTATGTGCTCATGTGTACATCTACATTATGTATATATTATGTTTTATTAGGTATAACATCGCTGTGTTATTTGTTTTATAAAATTGGTTTGAGTATTTTGATTAAATGTATATTATTAATATTACCCATATTCACTGTGTCAGATAAACAGATATTGCTTATTAATTCAGTATTCGCTTATCCCGTTATTCTTACCTAACTAATAGGTCCATATAGCACTGTCGGCTTCCCTCCTTTACCCGTGCTAACCTTGTAGGGTTTTTCGCCAAATGGGCGAAAGGACATATTACCCAAACGAACCTGGTCTATAATGGTAATTATCTTATGTTATAGTATAATCTTATCAATAATTTAATTTCAAGACTGCCATTATAGCTGTTATTTTATACCATTTGACAAATTCATCCATTTCCTAAAGTCGTAAACCATTTATATATCTAGGAGTACATGTAGCGCACCTGTCACAATGCAGTCCTCTGTCTACACGTGATCAGCGCTCACACAAGTATACACTGACAAGCCTACAATGCATGTGTACGTTAAATTCGTTGGTTGGATTCGAAACATTAGATCAATTTTTCCAATTCAACTTTGCGGGATTTTACAGGACGTGTCGGGAAATGGCAAAAAGTGATAATTTCATCATAAACTAACAATAAAATGTAGCTAATTCATAAATTGATGGTCTAGCATTTGAGATATTGAGAGTGACATATAGCAAGACATTTACTCGCTTTGTTCACTTACTGACTCGGTGTGCAAATAGCAAAACATAGGAAAGTATCGTCTTCATTTACCAAGGGTCGAGATGTGTCGGATTGGATAATATATTTGAGTTTTTTTATAAGGGAGGAGGAGGTCTTCTTTTTTAATACAAATGCATATTTTATCAACTCTTTGCTTAGTTACGAGTGGTTGATAAATCCTGCTAAAATTTCACGAACATTCCTTAACCTATACGAAATCTATAACCTATATTTTTCATAAGAATGCATACTGGAGTTTAAAAATCGCTTCAATTATATAATCTTTTTCTTGAGCTCCAGTAAGGCTTTCTCTTATGGAAAATTTAAAGTTAGCGAATTTAGTTACGTTAGGAAACGTTCATGAATCTGGAGCCAGATAATTGTACGACCCCCATTTCATTAAGCTAAACGTTCAGATTACAGAGTCAGAGTCCATGTAGCCCCACATTCATTCCATGACCCGGATTTCATATAACAAATAATAGAACAACAAACATATCCGAAGGAAAAATATTTATTTCTAATCAAAAATTATTTTATTGCCATAGATTGGAGACTCCTATCGAATTCAAGCCGGGAGATGAAATCAAGGTAACTTGTACTTACAGAACTGTTGGTAAAGACAGGACGACGTTTATAGGAGAGGGAACTACAGACGAAATGTGTATAGGCTATCTGTCTGTCTTCCCAGCTCAAAACTTACATGGAGATTCGTGCTGGTCAGTGCAGGACATAGATTTGTGTAAAATAAAACACTTTTCATCAGACTTCCCGTTGGTAAACGGCTGCAACATTAAAAAAATTGCCAACCCATTTAACCCAGAAAACGTAGCCCTTTTTAAAAACCTCAAGAAACTTTGCAAACCCTTCGATATTTGTACACACGAATGCAAACAATATGTAAAGGGTATATTGGAGAGTAACAAGTGTTTCCAGGGAAGCATATACCCCCTTTACCGGCAAATGTCCATAGGGATTTCGTCACATTTTATGGAACTATGGGCAGCCGTCGATTCTTGTAAAACGGAGATTGAACTGGATAATTGTCAGATACAGTGTGACTCAGGGAAGAACAGCGACAGGACCATTGGGCGCGGATAAAATTACAGCCGATTGGACAGTGTGGGATATACTTTAAATAACAGAATATTTACTCGTCTCCTCTTTCGACAACAATACAATTTTGTCAATGACTAAGTAAAGTTAGCTATTCTGAACAAAGAAATGATTGAACATTAAATGTTTTTAAAGTTAATTATTATAAAATAACTAGACCTTTCATTGCTGCTAATGAAATTGAGCTACGTATATATTCAACAAAACTTGCGCTACTTTTTCGCGTGGTTGGATTCGAAATTTTGTGTGTTAGTGTCATCCACTTATAGAGGCACGCTATTCTAGTGGTAGGACACCGGGCTCGTGACCGAAGGGTTGCGTGTTCGAGTCACGGCACGGCACTATGTTGTATCTTTGAGCAAGATACTTTACTCCGCTTGTTCCAGTTTTGTTGAATGCTAGCTGTAAGCGCCGAAATGGCAGCTCCGGCTGTATGCTCCCCAGGGAGTTGAGAAAGGTATTGGCGGGTTGCGAAGGCCCTATAACCACGGATAATAGTTTGTGAACCGCTTTGAGACGACCTACTAACTAGATTGTGATAAAGCGGTATATAAGAACCTCGAATTATTATAATTATAATTATTGAGAATGTTGCTCCGTATTATTTACATTGCTTATGATTGACGCCATACATAATGTAGTTTATTCAATGTATCAGGTTATCGCTTAAAGTGTACCCTGAACGAAAATATAAATTAATATATTATTATTCTATATGATCCAAACACAAAAATGTCGAAAACAGCATACAAATCGATCATCCCAATACCGAGATATTGACGTGTAAATTGTACGATTTTCACCTGTCCGTCTTCTACTAATATGGCCTTGACGTCACACGTTCAACGCCTGTAGCAGTCACTATCGAATAGTCATACAGCATCAGATATCGAATTTTTTAGTTTTGAGGAATTAGATTATGCTGAATACAACATTATGTAGATGGTATCCAGTCATAAAAAATTGCCAGAATTACCAGACAGTGAGTTTAATTGAAACCAAACTGACGACTTTGAATAGGGTAACATAGAGTGGTAGCATTGCATGGACGAGTTTGAGGGAAAATAAACAGAAATAGTCTTAATGTTGTTGATCAAAGATATTTCTTAATTTAAGCTGGAAAGTTTGTTTGAAATGATTATACTTTATATGTCTCTGCTCTACAATGATAACTTATCCAATCATGTCGCCATTGAACAGCACTACTTCGTGACCAGTTTCTGTGCCGGAATATTCTGTGTTACCTCTACGGTCCAAAAATACGGAAATATTTTTTTTTTTTTAATTTAATTTTTTTATTTTCAAAGATTTTCAGAACATGTACATTATACAGAACATCACATCAACACATATCCACACATTCACACATATCTACTATTGAAATTATCAGCAACCTCATCCTCCTCATCATCCTCATCATCTGATGCTGATTTTATACAATCACCAAGACACATTCAATTTTCACACACTTTCACACATAGAATAGACAAAACAAAGAGAGAGAGAGAGAGAGAGAGAGAGAGAGAGAGAGAGAGNTTTTTAAGTAGAATAACAACTAATAACTTAATATAAATAGTCATAATATTCAGGGTTAGTTGAGGTCAAGCTCTACTAATTTTAACCATTTTTCCCATTCAGAAGTAAATCTTCTAAGGCCTTGTTCCCCTTTACCACGAGCAATATATTTCTGAACCTTATAGTAATCTTTAATCGAATTGACTAAAGCCGTCACATTAAGTGACTTATGAAAACATCTGGTTTTGTATATATATTGTTTAATGAACAGAGTAATTTCATTATCAATTCTGGTATAAATTCCAGTTTGGTTGATAAAACCAAAGATCATTGATTCTTTATTTAGTGAGAAAGGAATAGTGAGAGCACTTAAAAGACTTTCAAAATTGCTCAGAAATTTTTGTACTTCCCTGCATTCCCATAAAACGTGGGTAATTGTCTCCCTTTCTATGATACAAAAAACACAGTGTGGGTTATTTACAAGTCCAATTTTGCATAAATAAGAATTGGTTGTTAAAATATAATGATTAATTCTAAATTGCAACCATTGCAATTTTGTATTTTTTGTAACCCTGAAAGGAATAGCATATATTTTCCCCCAAGTTTCCTGATTATAGTCGAATATAGTTCCCCATTTTGTTTGAGCAGTTATTGATGCATTATTTCTGATAAGTATATTATAGAAGTCTTGAGAACCTTTTTTCTTCTTTAAAATTATTACAAGATGTAACGGTATAATTGGGTATATCACATTTTTGTTTGGCAAATTAAGTTGTTTCAGATAATTCTTTATGCTTGTTATCAAGCCATGATATTCTAGATAATTAGTTATTGTACCATGTAGATCACAAAATTCCTTAAAAGACAAGAAAGAGTAGTCTGTGTTGTTTTTCAACAAATCATTAATTATCATAATCCCGTTTTTAAACCACTTACTATAAAAAACAACTTTATTACCAACAGAAATATTTTTGTTATACCATAAGGGTGTCTTAAGTAGGGCAAAATTCTCATTTTTAAACAGCTCCTCTTTTGCTCTTAATTTATACCATGCCCTAAACACATCTTTCCAAAACACATTTTTGCAATTTCCTTGAACTTTATTAAGGTACTCGTTTCCTGAGTTAGCCAAGATATGAGGATTTACACAAGATTTTAAAATGCTTACCCATTTACCTTCTGATCTAAAAAACCTTCTTATCCAACTTATTTTCAGAGCTTCAATAAAAGACATTAAATTAACCATTTTTAGCCCACCTTCTTGATAATTTTGGATTATTATGTCCCGTTTAATCTTATCAGTTTTGCTATTCCATAAAAAATTGAAAAGAACAGAATTGAGCTGTTTTATAAATTTTTCAGATGGATTAGGTAAGGAAATGAACAGATGATTCATCTGAGAAATTAATAAAGATTTAATGACATTAATTCTACCAATAGGTGTGAGCAACCTTCTACTCCAGCTCTTAATAAGAGCTTTAAGTTTAACTAATTTTTTATCAAAGTTCATTTTAGGTATTTTGCAAAGATCTACATGGAAATCTATCCCAAGAAGAGTAAATTTATTAACTCCCCATCTAAGATTCATATTTGGAAGGAGAACATCATTGCTGTATTTTTTACTGCCTATCCAGACAACTTCAGTTTTACCTACATTTACTTTAAGACCAGATATTTTTGCATAAATATTTAGTTCATCAACCGCCCCTTTCAGTGATTTTTCAGAACCATCTAATACCAGAGAAGTGTCATCTGCATACTGAGAGTTTAAGATGGGACAGTTATTAACCTTTATACCAGTTATACTCTTATTGTTTCTAAGGCGGATTGCTAAAACTTCTGCACATAGTATAAAAATATATGGAGCGATGGGATCTCCTTGACGACATCCACGATTTATTTTGAAAAAAGCTGATAAATTACCCCCCTGGTTTATAGCAGAGCTTGAATTACAGTGTAAAATTTTGACCCAATTTCTGATATCGTTTCCAAATCCAAAATATCTAAGTACTTCGTCTATGAATTTCCAAGAGACAGAATCGAAAGCCTTTTCAAAATCAACCATTAATAACATTCCAGGGATATCATTTTCCTCTGTATATTGCATAATGTCATAAACCAGGCGAGTATTTTCTCCTACATAGCGTCCCGATATAAATCCTGATTGATCAGAGTTTATAATTTTTTGTAAAACTAATTTGAATCTACTTGTTATTGATCCAGAAGCAATTTTGTATACAATGTTTAATAGAGAAATAGGTCTCCAATTCTTTATAAAATACTTTGATTTATTAGCCTTAGGTATACAAGTAATTATTCCCTGACGTTGTGTAATAGATAGCTGACCATTTGAAAAACCATAATTTAATGCCCTAACCACAAAATTACCTAACTGATTCCAAAAACATTTATAAAATTCTGATGTGAATCCATCTGAGCCTGGGCTCTTATTACTTTTCATATTCTTTAGTGTTATAGATGCTTCTTTAAGTGTAATAATACCTTCCAAACTGACCGCTTCTTCAACATTTAATCTTGGAACATCAAAATCTTCTAAAAATTCATCCAAATCTATGTCATCGACTTCATTATCAATAGAATACAATTGTTCATAAAAAAATTTCACCTCATTTAATATATCTACTTGTTTAGTTAGAAATTCCCCATTTTCCTGTTGTAACTTTGGAATGATTTTTGATGTAAAATGTCTATTTTCTAAATTAAAAAAATAATTGGTAGGTTTTTCACCCTCATCAATCCATAAGGCTTTTGCACGTATTATACTCCCTTTTATCCTATGTACTCTAATCTTTTCCAATTCCTTTTTTTTCTCAAGTAACTTGTCTAAGTCTACATTATTCTCATTTTCCAGTTCCTGTATTTGATCTATTAAGGTCTTTTCCCTTGCCCAACACTGTTTCTTTTTATAGGAAGAATATGAAATTGACTTACCTCTAATTTCCATTAATAGTGTTTCTAAAAATAACTGATCATTTATAACAAACTGTAAATCTGAATCAGGTATATCATCTATATTTTCAGGATTATATATAGGAAGGCAATACTGTAATTTAACTGTTTTAATAGTATCATTAATTATATTAAGATATTCCAGGTCATATAATAAGGAACTATTTAACTTCCATAGACCTTTACCTTTTTTAAATTCGTTAAATTTTAACATAATTTTGGGGAAAGAATGGTCTGATCTGTAACCTGGATCTATACTTGTCTCACATACACTTTGTAATAAGTTCCCAGAAACCAAAAAGAAATCTAACCTAGCCTGCTTGATAGGTTTACTCCTGCGCCATGTATATCTGGAAATGTCAGCATGCTGTTCTCTAAAAACATCCACTAAATCAAAGTTATTTATTATTTCTAATATCCTTTCACGAGCCTTTGGATTATTAACATTTTTGTAGCTTTTATCACAATCTAAATCAGGATTAAGAACTAAATTAAAATCCCCACAAATAACACAGCTATCATTTTTAAACTCATAGAGAGTTTCTTCTATTTTATCATAAAAAGTTGGGTTGTCAGAGTTTGGACCATACAATACGGAAATATATCGGTGAAAAATGTTTACAACATAACTTCAACGTTGGTGTCTGCTGTTTTTAAAAGTAAATATTTTTAGTATCACCGTTTAATGACAAATCGCCGACATTGTGGCTTCCTTATGTTAGGTCGACAATTCAAATCAACAGCAAAATACCGACAGTTACACATTTAATTGTATACAATACAGTACCTAGGTATGCGATGCTGCATTAGATCACGGACTTTACTTGTATAATCTAATTCCATGATTACATTTATCTCGATAATATAATAATATTATGAGATTCAAACATTTTTGTTTCTCCCTATACATGTAGCATATACAAGTTATAATTTAACATCTTGGTTAAATAATGAACAACATCTCGATCCTAGCATACTTAGGTGTGAAATTTGTGTACAGGTAAATAACACCAAACACCTGTGCCCGGTGCTGACAGCAGGAGGCCCAAGACACACCTACATGTATATACCTGTGCTCATTTTCAGAAGTTGCCGATTAAATTAGTTTCAAGTTTTATTCGAACTTTAGGCCATTGGCCCATCAG
>NW_018408450.1:13709-16663 GCF_002113885.1 Mizuhopecten yessoensis
CGAAACTCCATTTTATAGAGTATTCAAAAGGGCTATCGAGAAGAGTCTGCAGACCCTGTACAGATTCCGAAAAAATAACCAAATCATCTGCGTACATTAACCGAAACAAACTTAACTCACCGAAGTCGTAATATGTTGCACCGTTATCAATAAAGGAATTTCAAAATCATTGATAAAAAGTGAAAACAGTAATGGTGACAAATTTCCCCTTGCAATTAACCGACAATGTTTTCATTTCCCATTAATTGAAACACAGGATTTGACTGATTTATAAAGCGACTTATAAATAACAGACAACATTTCCCCTCGAATACCAAGCTTAGTCAACTTGCGCCATAAGCTTAACCTGTCGACAAAATCAAACGCTTTGCGGAAATCTACAAAACAACAATACAATCTTTTCCTAGATGACAATGACAATGATGTCAGTCCCAACTACACCACTGATGATGTTTGTCCACATTACAACACTGATGATGTCAGTCCCAACTACACCACTGATGATGTCAGTTCACACTACACCACTGATTATGTCAGTCCACACTACACCACTGATTATGTCAGTCCAAACTACACCACTGATGATGTCAGTCCCAACCACACCACTGATGATGTTAGTCCACACTATACCATTGATGATGTCAGTCCACACTACACCACTGATGATGTCAGTCCACACTACACCACTGATTATGTCAGTCCCAACTACACCACTGACGATGTCACTCCACACTACAGTATTGATGACGTCAGTCCACACTACACCACTGATGATGTCAGTCCAAACTACACCGCTGATGATGTTAGTCCAAACTACATCACCAATTATGTCAGTCCAAACTACACTATTGATGATGTCAGTCCACACTACACCACTGATGATGTCAGTCCAAACTACACCACTGATTATGTCAGTCCAAACTACACCACTGATGATGTTAGTCCACACTACACCACTGATGATACCAGTCCAAACTACACCACTGATGATTTCAATCCACACTACATCACTGATGATGTCAGTCCACACTACACCATAGATGATGTCTGTCCAAACTACACTATTGATGATGTCAGTCCACACTACACCACTGATGATGTCAGTCGACACTACATCACCGATTATGTCAGTCCAAACTACACTATTGATGATGTCAGTCCACACTACACCACTGATGATGTTAGTCCAAACTACATCACTGATGATGTCAGTCCACACTACACCACTGATGATGTCAGTCCAAAGTACACTATTGATGATGTCAGTCCACACTACACCACTGATGATGTTAGTCCAAACTACACCACTGATGCTGTTAGTTCAAACTACATCACTGATGACGTCAGTCCACACTACATCACTGATTATGTCAGTCCGAACTACACCACTGATGATGTCAGTCCACACTACACCACTGATTATGTCAGTCCAAACTACACTATTGATGATGTCAGTCCACACTACACCACTGATTATGTCAGTCCACACTACACCACTGATTATGTCAGTCCACACTACACCACCGATGATGTCAGTCCCAACTACACCACTGATGATGTTAGTCCACACTACACCATTGATGATGTTAGTCCACACTACACCACTGATGATATCAGTCCCAATTAACCCACTGATGATGCCAGTCCAAATTACACCACTGATTATGTCTGTCGAAACTTCACCACTGGTAATATTAGTCCACACTACACCACTGATGATGTTAGTCCAAACTACACCACTAATGATGTCAGTCCCAACTACACCACTGACGATGTCACTCCACACTACACCACTGATGATGTCAGTCCACACTACATCACTGATGATGTCAGTCCAAACTACACTATTGATGATGTCAGTCCAAATTACACCACTGACGATGCCAGTCCAAACTACAACACTGATGATGTCAGTCCACACTACACCACTGATAATGTCAGTCCAAACTACACCACTGATGATGTTAGTCCACACTACACCACTGATGATATTAGTCCACACTACACCTCTGATGATGTCAGTCCACACTACACCACTGATGATAATTGTCCACACTACAACACTGATGATGTCAGTCCCAATTACACCACTGATGATGTCAGTCCACACTACACCACTGATGATGTTAGTCCACACTACACCACTGATGATGTTAGTCCACACTACACCTCTGATGATGTCAGTCCACACTACACCACTGATGATATCAGTCCCAACTACACCACTGATGATGTCAGTCCACACTACACCACTGATGATGTTAGTCCACACTAGACCACTGATGATGTTAGTCCACACTACACCTCTGATGATGTCATTCCACACTACACCACTGATGATATCAGTCCCAACTACACCACTGATGCGTTCAGTCCCAACTACACCACTGATTNTCCACAGCCAAAGAATGTGTAGATGTACGGATTCGAGTTAAACAAATGCGATATTTCATTGGTATATATTTTGTGAGGTAAAATGGTAATGATTCTCCAAAATCAATGATATTTTTTATACAATAAACATTTTGGAGAGTTTTCCATTGAGGCCCTTAGGGATTGTATGCCTTGATCAAAACTTCTTTGTTTTATCAATGGTAATAACACATTTTGCTGAGAAATACATGGATTTAACCAAACACTAATCACTAATACCTAGATTATTCAATTCATCTCTTACTGCTCTAGCCCAGTTGAAATCATTTTTACTACAGCATTTTAATAAAAAAAAATCTATAGAAAGTGGAAATGATGCAATTTTCAGATTTTAAGATCTTAAACCAATATTTCATCATTCTAATTCACTTGCATAAAAAAGGATACTGCTTGTAGCATAGTTTTTACATTTAAGTTTAATGATGTACACTTTGAAAATAATGCAAACATAACTTTTCGTCCTTGGATAGCTAATTGTTTTTGGATGGAAGTGAATTTATTCTTGTTATTTAGAATAACAC
>NW_018408451.1:0-1900 GCF_002113885.1 Mizuhopecten yessoensis
GTTTCTCTGAAGGAGGAAAGCTTTATATTTTACTCTCCGCTATATAATGTTTTACTCTCTGCTATATTATGTTTTACTCTCCGCTATATTATGTTTTACTCTTCGCTATATTATGTTTTACTCTTCGCTATATTATGTTTTACTCTCCGCTATATTATTTGTTTCTCTGTAAGAGAGCTATTCCAATGTTGCCATCAAAATGGTCATTCATTTTTGTGTAAAAAGAACGCATGCTATTTCTCAAGGTTTTGTTTTACTAATGAAATGCAATGACGTTTACTTCCCGCGTTTATCATTACAGTTAGTCGGACAGTCGTTTTTATATAACTAGTTCGAAGGAAAATAAGCGAGACCCGATAATCTTAGGAAACAGAAGAAAATAATAAATAAATAGATAAATAAAAAAAATAAAAAAAAAATAAGACAGAACGAGTATTGCTTTTGTTTCGAGTATTATTTCGCTTTGCTCACATTTTCTTTAATAACCAACGTCCAACACATAACACGGAACTAATTACAGGAGGGCGTCATGCAACGGATCCTGAAAATATTAAGAGAAAAATTATTTGTAACCTTATTTTGTTAATGATGGTTTGACAAATATGCCGCACCAGTTATACTGAATCAAATCAAGGGTCATTGTACCACTGCCAAGAACTGTAACTAGGCACTGGGAATTGTTTTTTTCTGGCAATACTATATAGCTTTGAATTATCATTTCCGAAAAGTAAAACCATACGTTGGGGGAATTTTATGAAAACAAAAATATACATATTTATTATATACTTACTAATAAATACGTTTTTTTTTTGTATATGCGATACGACACAATTGCTCTTATCCATATCAGCCCTCGCCGTATCACACCCCAAAAGCCGTATCAGCCCCCGCCGTATCACACCCCAAAACCCGTATCAGCCCGCAAAACCCGTATTACACCTCTTTTGGATATTTTTCCTTTTTCAATATTTAAAAAGAGAAATTTATCATAAGATAGTAGCTTTTATTAGTAAGTATGTAATAAACAGAATAAAACATGACTTTTTCCACATTACACCCAGTATCAACCCCCGACTAATATCAGCCCTCGGGCCTTCGGCCCTTGGGCTGATATTGCAGTCTCGGGTTGACACTGGGTGTGATATGGAAAAAGGCATGTACTATTCTCTATATAATCTTCAGCCCCTAGACTTCATATTGTTACAAGTGTATACTATTGCTATAGCCATCTGAGCTACCTGGTCAGTAAAAGTGCCGTAGCCCAATTGTGCTACAGGAAGGGGATGCTACTGTTTAAACGATAGTGCAATATGACAGGGATCCTTTAGCGCATTGTTATGTGTGTATGATACCACTACACCCAGTACTATAACATTGACACCAATTCCGAAAATAAATATGCATTGTTACTATTTATACACTCATATTCATATTTCCTCCTTCAAGACGCGGTCTGATCAGAAACACAAGCGTCCTCATCCACTTTGCTTCAACATGTTTCCTTACTGTTAACGGTAAAATTATTGCCCACTCAACTTTTTGTCCTCTTGCATTTTAAAACATATCTGCTTGTCAATGCATTCCCCGACCGTGTATCCACTAATACTACTGCCTATATGTTTATAATACGTGTAGCTCTGTGTTCAAATGTTACGTTCGTTCGAGGATGGAAATAAAACTGAAGCGAAATGACTTCGCTTACAGCACCATATTTAAATAGAGCTTTACCCCAAATAGGAATAGAATCTTATGTGTAAAGCCTTAATTTAGTAATGTTTATGCATGTTAATGTCAAGACAACAGCGCAGATAATGTACATTTCAAAAATGATGAGTTTTAATCTGTATCGTCACGGATGATGTGTTTCAATCTGTATACTTACTAATGATGTGTTTTATAT